>NC_091473.1:181154242-181207058 GCF_036971445.1 Narcine bancroftii
TCGGGCCCGAGATGCCTACCAACACTGAAAGGTATGGTCCCTCAGGAGAGGGTGGGCTGGTCAAAGTTCGGGCCGAAGTGGATCCTAGTATCCCATGGAGAGGGATGCAGTCAGAATCCTGCCTGAAGGAGTTGATAGGACAAAGGAGGTCTTTGAGATCCCGTCCTCCCACCTCAGGGGTCGAATCACCGTCTCCCAGCCCAGTGATCGTGGGTTCGATCTCCACCTCCCTCACTCTGCAACCCTCCCTCCCTCTCCCCTCTCCCCTCCTCCCCTCCCCTCTCTCCCCCTCTCTCCCCTCCCCCTCTTTCCCCTCCCCCTCTCTCCCCTCCCCTCCGCCCTCACTCCCCTCTCCCCTCTAATCCGTCCACCTCCATTCAAGAGGAGTGAAGCTGTGGGGAAGATGGGAGGAGGACTGGGCCAGAATGGGGATAGAGGGGCAGAACAGTCCACACCAAAAGTCCGTGGAGAGGGTGGGTGATGGGGAGAGGGCCCATTAGGTTTGGGTGGGGTTGTTGAGGGTGCGGCTTGAGGGAGGGGTTAATGGGTTAATGTGGAGGGGGTGGAGAAGGAGACTAATTCTGCAAAGTTTGTATTGGTAGATCTGCGTACGAAGTCATTGTCACATCACCAAAACCGTCAGGTAAATCCGCCGGCTCTCATCTTCCACATCGTTCCTCTCCCCAAGAACTCCCCATCTCATACGGCCCCCTCCCTGCACCCAACACACTCCCCCCTCCCTCACCCCTGCCACTCAGTAACCCCCCTCCCTCACATCCCTCCCCCTCTCTCACATCCCTCCCACACCCTCCCTACCCCTTGTCCTCACTAATTCCTCCCCCTCCCTCACTCCCTCCCTCATTCCTCTCCCACTCACATCCTTCCCCTCCCTCATATCTCTTCACACCCCTCCCTCTCCCTCAGTCCCCCTCCCTCAGTAAACCCCTTCCCTATCCTCCTCCCTGCTCACCCTCCCTCTCGCCCCTCCCCCTTCCTAACCCCTCACTCCCCTCCCCTTCCTCCCTCTCACCCTTCCCTCACAAACCCCCTCTCCTCCCTAAACCCTCTCCCCCTCAGATCTCTCCCACTAACTCCCTCATACCCCACGCCCTCCTAACTCCCACACCTCCTAGCCCTGTGCTAACCCCTCTCCCCAACAACCAGACTGGCCCCTAACTCTTACTTCACCCATCCACCTCTCCACCTAACCCTCCTTCTCCCCTCTCCAAACCCCTCTCCACTCCATAACTCCCTCTCCCCCCAACTCCCCTTTCGCACCTTAATCCCATCAATTCCCTTTCCTCTCTGTAACCCTGTGTCAGACCACATTGGGAGCACCGAGCACAGATCCCTGTCTCCATATCCCACATCGGGGGCACTGTGGACGGTTTCCATCTCCCTATCTGACATTAGTCCCCACTCCTCCTTTCCTTCACCCACAGAGAGACAGGCCCTGGTGCAGAGAATCTGTGTGGATATTGGCCTCCAACTTTCCAGGTACAGAGACTGGGGAATGGCAGGACACTGTTGCAGTGGGTAGTGAGCAGGTTGGGGAAGAAGGGGGGCAGGGGGTAGTGGGGTGGGGGGAACGGAAGGGGTGGAGGGGGACAGGGGGTCAAGATGGGGGTGAGGAGGAGAAAGGGATGTAGAGTAGTGCAAGGGTGAAGAGTTGGGTGTGTGAGGGGGGGGAGGTGAGGAAGGGATGGAGAGGGGAGAGGGGGCTGAGAGTTGGTATGGTGGAAGGGATGGGTGGATGGGGGTAAGAAAGATATTCCCTTCCACAACCAGAGAGATGAGCTTTCTCACATTTTCTGCACCCCCCACCCCCCACCCCCCCACCCCCCCCCCCCACTCCTTCCATCTGGGATATTTCTGGAACATTCTGCCAGGCACCTGAAGATGGAAGAGATTGAGAGGGAAATCCGGAGCAAGTTAAGTGGACTGGAGCGACGGATTGAAGGTGAGATACTCTCACAGGACCTACCCATCACCTCCCAACCCCATCGCCACCTCTGCCCTTCCCCAGGGGCTCTGTTCCACAACACCCGTCACTGCCCTGTCTACTTGTGTCCCCACTCTCAGGGAACAATGTATCTGTACCCCAGGTTCTCTCTGCTCCACAACACCCGTCACCCCCCTGTCCACCTATATCCTCACTCTCAAGGATCGATGTCCCTGTACCCTGGGGTCTCACTGTTCCACAACACCCTTCCCCGTCCTGTCCACCGGTATCCCCACTCTCAGGGATTGATCTCCTTGTACTCTGGGGTCTTTCTGCTCCACAACACACGTCACTGCCCTGTCTACCTGTGTCCCCACTCTCAGTGAACAATGTCCCTGTACCCCAGGGTCTCTCTGTTCTGCAATGCCCTCTGAGTAAGTTCTGCCCTGGTTTAACCTCCCAAAATGTTAAAGACGTCCCTCAGATCGTTTCTGAATCTCTCCCCTGCCAACTCAATCCTCAGCCCAATAGTGGCAGACTCCCTTAGTCTGGAGAAAGAAGACAGAGATTCTTGAATGGTTCAGCCATCTATGGTGCTCATGATTTTCTGTCCTGTTTCTTTGATCCAGTTGAGAGTAGTAGGAGGTGGGCGATCCACAAGTGTCAGAGAGACATCGAGAAGCTCCGGCAAGAGCTAGCCAACAGGTAGGAGAACCATCCATTGATCTCTCAAGGTTTCTGTTTAGGTAGACAGGGTAGTTAAGAAGGCTTATGGTACACTGATCTTCATTCGATGGAAGATTGAGTTCAAGAGTCATGAGGTGATGTTGCAGCTCTGGTGAGACCACACGTGGAATATTGTGTTCAGTTCTGGTCACCTCATTACAGGAAGGATGTGGGAGCTGTGGAGAGGGGGCATAGGAGATTCACCAGGACGTTGCCTAGATTGGAGAACTGGTCTCCTGAGGCAAGGTTCGCAGAGCTGGGGGACAAGAAGAGACTTGATAGAGGTCTACACATTTCTGAAAGGCATAGATAGGGTGGACGGCCAGCACTGGGGAGGAAATTATGGGGCTCGACATCCAACAGAGGCATCTCTCTCTCTCTCTCTCTCTCTCTCTCTCTCTTTTTCACTCCCTCTATCCCCTCTCTCCCTCTGTCCCTCTTTCCCTCCCATGCTCTCTTCCTTCCTTTTCTCTAGCCCTCCCTCCCTCTCATGCTCTCTCCATCTCTTCCTCTTCTCTAGCCCTCCCTCCCTCTCATGCTCTCTCCATCTCTTCCTCCCTCTCTCTATCCCCTTTTTCTCTCTCTCCATTCCTCCCTTCCCTTTCTTTCTTCCCACCTTGCCTCCCTCTGTTCTTCTTCCCCTTCCACTCACTCTCTCTCACCACCATCTCACTGACCCTCTTTCTCCTTCCACTCCCTCCCCTCTTCCTCACCCTCCTCTCTCTCTATCTTTCAGTTCCCATTGGACGTGTGTCTCTCCACATCCCACAGAGAGCAAGAGGCTAATCCCACGACGAGGTCTTCCCTCCTATCCCAAGGTAGGTCCCCGACCCCACTCCCCATCTCTGTCACCTCCCCTCCAGTCCCCTACACCCCTCCCTGTCGTTATAACACCCTCCAGTCCCTGACACCCCTCCCTGTTTCTGGGACCCCCCTCTGGTCCCCAAACCCTCTCCCTGTCTCTCCAACCCCCCCTCCCCATCTCTGTAAACCACCCCCCCGGTCCCTGACCCCCCCTCCCTGTCTCTGTGACCCCCTCCGGTCCTTAACCCCCCTTTCTGTCTCTGGAACACCCCCCTCCGGTCCCCAACCCCCTCCCCATCTCTGGAACCCCCTCTGGTCCCCTACACCCCTTCCCATCTCTGTGACCCTCCCTCTAGTCCCCGACCCGTCTCTGTGACCCCCTCCGGTCCCTGACCCCCCTCCCTGTAATCCACCTGACACCCCTCCCTGTCTTTGTAACCCCCTCCGGTCGCCTACTGCCCTCCCAATCTCTGTAGCCCCCTCTGGTCCCTTACACCCTACATCAAGGTGTGGGCAAAATGCCGACTGGCGCCCAAACAAGATGGTGTGGGTAGGGGGAGTAGTGCGTCCCACAGGCAGGAGGTGATAAATGGATAAGTGAGGAAGGGTACAACCGTGGGTGGGGGAGGGAATGGCTCTGTGAATGGGGAGGGAAGGGGGTGGAGAGCTGGAGGAAAGGAGATGGAGGGATGCGGAGGAGAGGGAGTACGGGGAACTTCACACAGAGAGGGATGGGGGTGTGGAACAAGCTGAGGTGGTGAATACAGGCTCAGTTTTAACATTTAAGAAGAATTTGGACAGGTCCATGGACAGGAGGGGTATGGACTATGTACAGGTCAGTGGGATGAGGCAGAAAAATAGATCGGAACAAACCAGAAGGGCCTAAGGGTGTTGTAATGTTCTATGGTTCCATCTATGGGGGAGTGGGCTAGCACAAGCTGCTGTCCAGTTGGAGAGGGCCCAGATGGGAGATGAGATGTTGTTCCTCCAATTTACTGGTGGTCTTGGTTTGACTGTGCTCGAGGCCTTGGACAGACATGTCAGTGGGGGAGTGGGGCGCGGAATTGAAGGGGTCAGCCACTGGGAGGTCCCTGGCACTGATGCGGACAGACTGAAGGGGCTCAGCATTTGGTCTGTTTGATGTAGAGGAGACCACAGATGGAGTAGACGTCCCCTGCAGATTCCCACTTGAAGCATGGCCTGTCTGGGGGTGAGGGGGCAAGTCGAGCTTCTCCTCCGGAGGCAGGGAAAGGTGCCAAGAGGGGGTGAAGTGGGTGGAGAGGGAGGAGTGGATGAGGGAGTCACGGAGGGAGCGGTCCCCACGGATGGTGGAGAGGGGAGGGGAAGATGTGTATCAGTCAAGGAAACGGAGAGGGGGTGCTCCTCTTGCGCTAACCTCTTTTGTTTCCTCCCCCACACCCCCACCCCACCCCTGGCCTTACTCCAGTACACCCTCTCTCTAGAGACCATCAAAGCCCTGAAGAGACCGACCTTCAACCTCTGGCAGTGGGCGCCCAACGAGGTAACGGTCGTGGGCACAGCAAGACTCCATGGGGAGTGTGAGATGAAGGGTCAGAGGTCAACCACCCCATCGTCCCCAGGAGCCCAAATCCTGAGGGTCCAATCCTGTTTCCCCCCTCCCCCTCCAAATCCCTGTGGCTAATCCTAATTGGATGACCCCTTGGGGGTGGTCTACCCTCATTGGCCAGTTGACAACCACTGAATCTGATTGGACGACCCTTGAACTCACTCTATTTTCACTCTCTCTCTCTTCTATTCCTCTTTCTCCCCATTTTTCTCTCTCATTTCATTTCCCCCCTCATTCTTTATCGTTCTCCCACTCCCCCTCTTCCTTTTTCTCTCATTCTCTTCCCCATCTCTCCCCCTCTCTCCCTCCCCCTCCCTCTCCCCTCCTCCCTTGAACCCCGTCTTTCTCCTGCTTCTTCCTGGGCTAAGGTCTGGTTCAATCTGCCCCACCACCACCTCGGGAGATCTTCCCCCTTCGGAGGTCAGGGTGAGCAGATTTGGGGGGGGGGTAGAGGGAAAGTCAGCAGGTCAGGGAAGGGGGTCAGGGAGGGAAGTGTGTGGGGGGTCGAACCAACAGCCTGACCCTTTGTTGGGACTTCTCCACAGATGCTGAGTTGCATCGAGTACATGTTCCATGATCTGGGACTGGTCCATGAGTTCAGCATCGATGGTGTCACACTGAAGCGCTGGCTGGTAGGTCTGCGTACCTCCCCTCCTCTCCGGGACCCCTGCCTTCTCCCCATCCAGCACCCCTTCCTAAAACTCTGATCCCTCACCCTGCAATACATGGAGGGGTGTGGGGAACTGGAGGAGGTTACAGAAATGGGGAGGGGTGTAGAGGACCAGAGGGGGCTACAGAGACAGGGAGGGGTGTATGGTTCCAGAGGGGGGTTACAGAGATTGTGAGGGGTGTAGGGGTCCAGAGGAGGGTACAGAGACAGGGAGATGTGTAGGGGACCAGAGGGGGTTACGGAGACAGGGAGGGGTGTAAGGGGACAGGAGGGGGTTACAGAGACAGGGAGGAGTGTTGGGTACCGGAGGGGGTTACAGAGACGGGGAGGGGTGTAGGGGAGCTGGTGAACAGATATGGGGTAAGGGATTGATTTAGTCTGGGTTGGGTCAGGGCGACCAGCAGGAAGGGGATGGATTGAAAGGCGCCCTTACTTCCATGTCCCTCCAACCCACAGCTGAGTGTCCAGGGGAACTATCGGGACAACCCATTCCATAACTGGCGTCACTCCTTCTGTGTCACCCAGATGATGCATGGCATGATCCATCTCTGCAGGCTGCAGGTCAGTGATGGTGGGCCTGCAGGAGACTGTTCGGCCCCTCAACCTTACCAGCCCAGCGAAAATCTCTGTTATTCCAGGAGCGCCCGTCTCTCCTTGCCCTCCTTTCCTTGCCCTCCCTCCTCTCCTTGCCCTCCCTCCTCGCCGCCATCGCCCTCCTCGCCGCCATCGCCCTCCTCGCCGCCATCGCCCTCCTCGCCACCATCGCCCTCCTCACCACCCCCACCATCCTCGCCACCCCTCCTTCCTTCCCACCGCTCCTTCCCACAGCACTTACTCCCCCCCCGCCTTTCAACTCTGAGGTGTGGAGGGAGGAGGGGGCTCACAGTAATGTGCCAGCCCTTGTCCTGAGGCAGAGTTACCATCTCGTCCTATCTCTGCACTACAGGACCATCTGAGTCCCACCGAGAACCTGATCCTGATGATTGCCGCCGTGTGTCATGATCTTGACCATCCGGGACTGGACAACACGTAAGCATGAGGTCCATCAGACGTGAGTGAGACCACCCTCTGGGATCGCGGGCAGATCCAGTCGCCCGGCTGTCGGACGGTCATCATTGAGCTGAGAAAGGGGGCCAGAAAAGATTCACCGGGATGTTCCCGGGGGAGGGGTGGGCTTAGGTTATAGAGAGAGGCTGGGGCTTTTCTCCCTGGAGCATCGGAGGATGAGTGGGGTGGGGGATCCTGATGGAGGTTTATAAAACAAAACAATGAGGGGTGGGGAAAAGGTGGACGGTCACAGTCTCCTCCCCCCAGGGTCGGGGAGTCTGTAACTGGAGGGTTTAAGTGGAGGGGAGGGGATGTCGGTCTGTGGGACGAGGGGGTGAGAGAGGGGGGAGCGGTTAATCCGTTTGGATGGGTCCATGAATGGATAAGGTTGAGAGGGAAGGGGGAAGGTTGAGAGGGAAAGGGGAAGGTTGAGAGGGAAGGGGGAAGGTTGAGAGGGAAGGGGGAAGGTTGAGAGGGAAGGGGGAAGGTTGCGAGGGAAGGGGGAAGGTTGCGAGGGAAGGGGAAGGTTGCGAGGGAAGGGGGAAGGTTGCGAGGGAAGGGGGAAGGTTGCGAGGGAAGGGGGAAGGTTGCGAGGGAAGGGGGAAGGTTGCGAGGGAAGGGGGAAGGTTGCGAGGGAAGGGGGAAGGTTGCGAGGGAAGGGGGAAGGTTGCGAGGGAAGGGGGAAGGTTGCGAGGGAAGGGGGAAGGTTGCGAGGGAAGGGGGAAGGTTGCGAGGGAAGGGGGAAGGTTGCGAGGGAAGGGGGAAGGTTGCGAGGGAAGGGGGAAGGTTGCGAGGGAAGGGGGAAGGTTGCGAGGGAAGGGGGAAGGTTGCGAGGGAAGGGGGAAGGTTGCGAGGGAAGGGGGAAGGTTGCGAGGGAAGGGAAGGTTGTGAGGGGGGAAAAGTTTATATAGGGGGGAAGATTCAGAGAGGGGAAGGTTGAAAGAGAGGGGAATGGGTGTAAAAGATGGAGGGGGTTACAGAGACAGGGAGGGGTGTAGGGGACTGGTCCCAGGGTGATGACAGCGTAGATTCCAATTCCGGAGGCCTAGTAGAGACATAAATCATTTGTGGTCAGTGGAGGGGATGGGCAGGGAGGTGTCACCTGGGGGGAGAGGGTGGGAATCGTTGCTGCTACTCTCTCGTTGGGGGCTGGAGCTGAGGGAAGGGTCTCTTACTCCCTACACAGGTATCAGGTGAACGCTCGGACTGACCTTGCTCTGCGCTACGGAAACCACTCTCCGCTGGAGAGGCACCACTGTGCTGTGACCCTGGAACTCCTCTCTCGGGATGAGACCAACATCTTGTCTGCCATGGAGCCTGGAGCCTCGGATGAGATCCAGAAGGTGTGCTGGGGACGGTGAGAAAGTGGTGGGGACATGTTGGACAAGTTCAGGTTCACACACCCCTGTCCCTCCACACTCCCCAAGGTTGTATACTTCGACCTTGTACCTCGAGGTCTCCCTACAGTCCCCATCGTTCACATGGTGTATCCCACCCTCGAAACCCAAGGTTCCTCTGTCATTCCACACTCCCCATCATTTTCCCTCGTACCCCGAGGTCCCTCTGACCCTACCCACCGTCCACAGTGTGAGTGAATGAGAGGGTGAGTGTGTTTTGTTTGTGTTTGGGTGTGTAAAGGTGTGGCTCTGTTTGCGAGTGCGCATAGACCCTGACTCTCTGCTCCCTGCAGGGGGTGATGGAGCTGATCTTGGCCACAGATATGGCAAGGCACGTGCAGATCATGGCTTCGTTCAGCCAGTGTGTGGAGATCTTCGACTTCCAGAACCTCAAGCATCTCCGATTGGTGGGTGACCCGAACATACATATCACACTTCAGACCCCAGGGGAGTGGAGGGGGTTACAGAGACAGGGAGGGGGGAAGGGGACCAGAGGGGCTTATAGAGACAGGGAGAGGGTAGGGGTCTGGAGTGTGGGGGGGGGGTAAGGGACCGGAGGGGGTCACAGAGATGGGGAGGGGTGGAGAGGACCAGAGGGGGTTACAGAGGGGGTAGGGGGTGAGTGCAATGAATGACATTGATGAGTTTTTGAATCTGAATTGAATTGAGATGAAACTGTAATAAATGCCGTGGCCAGGGGAGAGCGGTAACAAGTTGTGGATAAGCTGATGTTTGCACATTGAGTGGCGATGTGACCCTGACACCCTCTCCCCACAGCTGGAGCAGGTTCTGATTAAATGCTGTGATACCTCGAACGAGGTCCGTCCCCCCCAGATTTCTGAGCCTTGGCTTGACTTCCTTCTCCAAGAATACTTCATGCAGGTGAGATCAGTTACAATGGGGATTCATCACAAATCCCTGCCTGGGGCGAGGAGTGAGGGAGGGGGTAAGGAAGGAGGGAGGGGGCGGCAAGGAGGGATGGTGTGGTGAGAAGGGAGGGAGGGGGCAGCGAGGAGGGAAGTGGGGGTGGCGAGGAGCGGAGGACAGCAAGGAGGGAGGCGGGGGTGGCGAGGAGCGGAGGACAGCAAGGAGGGAGGCGGGGGTGGCGAGGAGGGAGAGGGTGGTGAGGTAGGAGTGGGTCGGGTGTGTGAAGGGGAAAGACCCAGCACTCTAACCCCTGACCAGCTCACCCCCCCCCCACAGGCGGTCCGGGAGAAGATGGAGGGTTTACCCGTCTCTCCCCACATGGATCCTGAGAAAGTCTCCAAGTCTGGGAGCCAGGTCGTCTTTCTCACCTCCGTTCTCATCCCAATGTTCGAGTCCCTCACCCAGGTAACGGCTCTCCTGTCTCTCCCTCTAACTTCTCTCCCTGCTCCTCCTCGTCCCTCAATCCTTCCCACCCTCTCATTCTCTCTATGTCATTCCTCCCTCTCCCCCTTCTCCCCTCTGATTCTTGCACCCTCTTTACCTTTTCCGTCTCCTCATCCCTCCCTATTCCCTTTCCTCCTCCCTCCCCTCCTCTTTCTCCCTTCCCATCTCTAACCCCCTCCGGACACCAACACCCCTCCCCGTCTCTGTAACCACCCCCTCCATTGCCCTACACCCCTCCCTGTATCTGTAACCCCCTCTGGTCCTTTACTCCCCTCCCCGTCTCTGTATCCCCTCTGCTCCCCTACACACCTCCCCGTCTCTAACCCCCTCCACTCTCCTACACCCCTCTCTGTCTCTGTAACCCTTTCCTGTCCCCTACACCCCCCTCCATCTCTGTAAACCCCTCCGGTCCCCCTACACCCCCCCTGTGTCTGTAACCCCCCCTCCTGCCCCCTACACCTTCCCCATCTCTGGAACACCCTCCAGTCCCCGACACCCCTCACCATCTCTGGAACCCCCTCCGATCCCCTACACCCATCCCTGTCTCTGGAACCCCCTCCTGTCCCCTACATTCCTCCCTGTCTCTGTATCCCCTTCCAGTCCCCTACACCCCCCCTTCATCTCTGTAAACCCCTCCTGTCCCCTACACCCCTCCCCATCTCTGGAACCCCCTCCAGTCCCATACACCCTTCCCCGTCTCTGGAACCCCTTCCGATCCCCTACACCCCTCCCTGTCTCTGGAACCCCTTCCAGTCCCCTACACCCCTCCCTATCTCTGGAACCCCCTCAGGTCCAAGGTCAGTGTGAGAAACAGAAGGACCTTTACAGAATTTGCTCGAGACAAAAATTGAGAACAAAGAACATTTATTATACAACAATGCAAAGTTGGGTGCTTCCCCTTATCCTGGGAATACACACATACACTGGGGCTCCCCCCCCCCTAACATTCTTCTGCCTCCTGGATGAGTTTGGCATTAGGCAATCCTGTCTGCCTATGTGCTGTTTCTGTGAACTTGGAGGACCAGGGGGTATCCTGTCGGTGTCCCAACATATCATTGTCCTTATTCACACCTTCTCAACCCTCAGGTCTTCTTTCTTTGGCTTGGCTTCGCGGACGAAGATTTATGGAGGGGGTAAAAAGTCCACGTCAGCTGCAGGCTCGTTTGTGGCTGACCAGTCCGATGCGGGACAGGCAGACACGATTGCAGCGGTTGCAAGGGAAAATTGGTTGGTTGGGGTTGGGTGTTGGGTTTTTCCTCCTTTGCCTTTTGTCAGAGAGGTGGGCTCTGCGGTCTTCTTCAAAGGAGGCTGCTGCCCGCCAAACTGTGAGGCGCCAAGATGCACGGTTTGAGGCGTTATCAGCCCACTGGCGGTGGTCAATGTGGCAGGCACCAAGAGATTTCTTTAGGCAGTCCTTGTACCTTTTCTTTGGTGCACCTCTGTCACGGTGGCCAGTGGAGAGCTCGCCATATAATACGATCTTGGGAAGGCGATGGTCCTCCATTCTGGAGACGTGACCCATCCAGCGCAGCTGGATCTTCAGCAGCGTGGACTCGATGCTGTCGACCTCTGCCATCTCGAGTACCTCGACGTTAGGGGTGTGAGCGCTCCAATGGATGTTGAGGATGGAGCGGAGACAACGCTGGTGGAAGCGTTCTAGGAGCCGTAGGTGGTGCTGGTAGAGGACCCATGATTCGGAGCCGAACAGGAGTGTGGGTATGACAACGGCTCTGTATACGCTTATCTTTGTGAGGTTTTTCAGTTGGTTGTTTTTCCAGACTCTTTTGTGTAGTCTTCCAAAGGCGCTATTTGCCTTGGCGAGTCTGTTGTCTATCTCATTGTCGATCCTTGCATCTGATGAAATGGTGCAGCCGAGATAGGTAAACTGGTTGACCGTTTTGAGTTTTGTGTGCCCGATGGAGATGTGGGGGGGCTGGTAGTCATGGTGGGGAGCTGGCTGATGGAGGACCTCAGTTTTCTTCAGGCTGACTTCCAGGCCAAACATTTTGGCAGTTTCCACAAAGCAGGACGTCAAGCGCTGAAGAGCTGGCTCTGAATGGGCAACTAAAGCGGCATCATCTGCAAAGAGTAGTTCACGGACAAGTTTCTCTTGTGTCTTGGTGTGAGCTTGCAGGCGCCTCAGATTGAAGAGACTGCCATCCGTGCGGTACCGGATGTAAACAGCGTCTTCATTGTTGGGGTCTTTCATGGCTTGGTTCAGCATCATGCTGAAGAAGATTGAAAAGAGGGTTGGTGCGAGAACACAGCCTTGCTTCACGCCATTGTTAATGGAGAAGGGTTCAGAGAGCTCATTGCTGTATCTGACCCGACCTTGTTGGTTTTCGTGCAGTTGGATAATCATGTTGAGGAACTTTGGGGGACATCCGATGCGCTCTAGTATTTGCCAAAGCTCTTTCCTGCTCACGGTGTCGAAGGCTTTGGTGAGGTCAACAAAGGTGATGTAGAGTCCTTTGTTTTGTTCTCTGCACTTTTCTTGGAGCTGTCTGAGGGCAAAGACCATGTCAGTGGTTCCTCTGTTTGCGCGAAAGCCGCACTGTGATTCTGGGAGAATATTCTCAGCGACACTAGGTATTATTCTATTTAGTAGAATCCTAGCGAAGATTTTGCCTGCAATGGAGAGCAACGTGATTCCCCTGTAGTTTGAGCAGTCTGATTTCTCGCCTTTGTTTTTGTACAGGGTGATGATGGTGGCATCACGAAGATCCTGAGGCAGTTTACCTTGGTCCCAACAAAGCTTGAAAAACTCATGCAGTTTGGCATGCAGAGTTTTGCCGCCAGCCTTCCAGACTTCTGGGGGGATTCCATCCATACCTGCTGCTTTGCCACTTTTCAGTTGTTCGATTGCCTTATATGTCTCATCCAGGGTGGGAACCTCATCCAGCTCTAGCCTTAGGGGCTGTTGAGGGAGCTGGAGCAGGGCGGAATCTTGGACTGAGCGGTTGGTACTGAAAAGAGATTGGAAGTGTTCTGACCATCGGTTGAGGATGGAGATCTTGTCGCTGAGGAGGACCCTCAGGTCTACAACCTTCTTATATGCAGAACTTGCTAATTCTTCTAAGACTTCGTGAATTCTCAACTGGAATGTATTACTTGTAAACTTGGGCATGGGAAGATTTTCAAACTCCTGAAGAAGTGTCTTTAACCGCCTGACCGTTGTGAGCATTGTCATTAACCAGTCTTTCACAAACGCTGCCTTTAGCAGCCAACGAGTAATCGAGAGCCAGGCGGTTTTGTTGAACTGTGGCTCATATCTGTCGTCTTTCTTCAGCCCATAAATTCAGGGCCATCACTGTCTGTTCGGTGATGATCTCCAAGGCTGGAGTCTGATTAAATGATTTAAATGCCAAGCAGCTGTGGTGTTCTGGAGCAGCTTACGTCGTTTACAACTGGAACTCCCCTTACAGTGGTGGTTCTTAACATTCCGAATGTCTGTGTGACCCAAAGGATGATTTACAGGAGACCAAGTTGGGGAGGGGTCTTTCTTGTCACTTAACCTCTGAGTTGCAGCTTGTCTGCGAACATGAGCATAAGTATCACTGAACCTGTGAGTTGCAGCCTGTCTGCGAACATTAGCATATGTATTCACTCTATCTCTGCTACATGTACAATCCTGACTAACATTCTGTCTGTCATTGTCCCACTATCTTCTTTGTGCTATCTCTTTAAAATTCCTTTTTATTATCTGTAGAGGCCAGAATACAAACCAAGTCTACTCCCCTAAGGCCATTCTGTTCCCCTGGTCCATGTTGGGATCCTATATTAACCCATACTAAATAAGGTACCCCACTATGACTATACCTGCGCCCTGTCTGCATTCTAAAGGTAAATAATTGTCACCTCTGCTGCCCCTATTCCAGGAGGACTTAATACATTGTGAGCAATTTGGTGATTTCCCAAAAATTGGGAACCAACAAGTAAACAAAACAGCAAATGGTAAAAACAACATTACAGCACTTTTTCCCGGCGTAGTGTAACTTTCAGATCAGAAGGATGAAGGACTGCACGCCAGGTGGAGGGTAGATTATCAATGTCTTTAGTCCGTGGATCAGCAGCTTGTTTAATTCGTTCTGTGTGAGTCCATCCCTTTTCTTTCGTTCGCACTGCAGTGTCTGTAATCAAAAGTACACAATAGGGGCCGTCCTAGACAGGTTTTAGTTGGTGATCTTGCCATGCTTTTACATATACCCAATCACCAGATATAATAAAATTAATAGGATGCTCCAGGGATGGGTTTTGAGCTAATAAACCCTTCCGTTTTAATTCGTTTAGAGAGGCAGAAAGTCCCTTTAAATATTTGGATATGTACTGGTCGTTCGCCTCAGGGGTAGGGGTATTAAAAGGTGACATACAAGGTTCGAGTATACCATCTTTCACCAACTAGTCAATTACTGGCTGCAGCCCCTTTTGGCCAGCCATCGGAATTGGATACTGCTTTCGTCTAATTACTTGCTCAGGATCTTTTAAAGTAACTTGCAGGGGAGGAATATCTAACACTCCTCTATTCCTTCTTTTTACCCATACTCCAGGATTTATTAGTTCCCGATTCTCCTCGGTTAATACATACAATTGAACCCCGATACCTGATTCCTGTGGTCTGGTGCCGATAGCCAATTAGTCCTGTAAATCTCGTCCTAACAAACAAACTCCAGCTTGGGGAACTAGTAGAATGTCCTCCATTACTATCATCTCTCCCATTTGTATTCTTACATCCCTTAATACAGGGACCGTAAAATCTCTTCCTCCTACTCCCGAAATCATCACTGTCCCCTCTATCTTAACACCCTCGGGTGGTTGTAAAATACTAGACCGGGCTGCCCCAGAACCTACTAAAAAGGTCATCTTGTCACTGTGGGGTCCTATGCTTAAATTTACCAATGGTTCTCCGTGCAGTCCCACAGTGTGTATTGGGCATTCTCTCTTAAAATGTCCCTCCTTTTTACATCTTGTAGCAAACTAATGCTCCTGTTTCCCAATTCCTACCAGGATTACCACGAGGTCCTGGGAATGGTCGTCGTCCCCGGAATTTCCCTCTACCCTTGCCCCTGCTCTGGTCTCTACTCTCCCACTCCCGGAGCTCCTCCCAATGTCCAGGAGCTGGCACACAGCCCCTACCCTTTCCTTGCTGTCCCTCCACGACTTCCTTGACTGCGTGCATCATCTTAGCCTTTCCTTTCTGTTTATTGGGCATTCTCTCTTAAAATTACGCACCTCTGTTCTAGTCAGGGGCACATTTACAAAATCGAGACCCCCTCCCATGGGAACTTCCCGTAAAGGTCTCATCCAGTTAATTTCTGGCCTATCCTCTCATTTATAATGTCTAAATTCCTGCTCTCTGGGAAATGAATCAAAGGGTTCTGCCCTTCCCTCCTAGAGGGTCTCACACTGTTTTGAATAAAAGTCTCCTCCCGCTCTTGTCAATTGAGGTGGTAATCTAGTACTTTGTGAACGGGTCATCATACCACCCCTACTTTCTTCTCCTTTCTACGAGAAACAGAAGTACCTTCACAGAATTTGCTCGAGACAAAAATTGAGGACAAAGAACATTTATTATACAACAATGCAAAGTTGGGTGCTTCCCCTTACCCTGGGAATACACACACACACTGGGGTTCACCCAACTTTTATACAGTTTATTTCAGTATAGAAGTACCCCACCCCCTTTACATTCTTCTGCCTCCTGGATGAGTTTGGCATTAGGCAATCCTGTCTGCCTATGTGCTGTTTCTGTGAACTTGGAGGACCAGGGGGTATCCTGTGGGTGTCTCATCATGTCATTGTCCTTATTCACAAACCTGCCTTTGTTCTAATTCACACCTCTCAGGGCTACAACCTTCTTATATGCAGAACTTGCTAATTCTGTCTAAGGACTAGAAGACCCTTATCTTATCCAAACTAACTTTACTTCCTACATTCTATTATCTATCCTTATCCTATTCATACTGGCTTTATTCATTACACATATATCAAAACTAGTTTCCTCATCTTCATATTTTTATATCAGTTTTTAAATTTTTTTTATTTTTCAAACTATATACCACATTGATCAAGATACATACATTTTTCTTTTCAAATATATAGTGTCGTTTTCTCCCCCCTCCCTCTTCCCATCCCACCCTCCCTACCTCCCCTCCCATTAATTTAAAGTTCAGAATCAAAGATACATTAAACCGTCAAACAATGTTGACACTCAATAAAAATAAACAAGAAGTTCCACTGAGTCAATTCTTTTCATTCCCTTCTCCTGTCATTTTAGGTGGTAGATGTCCCTGGTAGGTTTTCTCTATTGTGTTTCATGTATGGCTCCCATATTTGTTCAAATATTGTAATATTTTTTCTTAAATTATGTTAATTTTTCTAATGGAATACATTTATTCATTTATATATACCATTGTTGTATTCTCAAGTTATCTTCTAATTTCCATACTGACATAATACATTTTTTTGCTACAGCTAGAGCTATCCTAACAAATCTTTTTTGTGCTCCATCCCAATCAAGTCCAAATTCTTTGTTTTTTATGTTACTTAGGAGGAAGATCTCTGGGCTTTTTGGTATATTGCTTTTTGTGATTTTATTTAATATCTGGTTTAGATCTTCCCAAAATTTTTCCACTTTCTCACATGTCCAGATTGCATGAATTGTTGTTCCCATTTCCTTTTTACAGCGAAAACATCTGTCAGATACTGTTGGATCCCATTTATTTAACTTTTGAGGTGTAATGTATAGCCTGTGTATCCAGTTATATTGTATCATACGTAACCTCGTGTTTATTGTATTTCTCATAGTTCCAGAGCATAACTTCTCCCATGTTTCCTTTATCTTTATGTTTAAATCTTGTTCCCATTTTTGTTTAGTTTTACCATTTGTTTCCTCATTCTCCTTTTCTTTTTTATATCAGTTTTACTCATTTCTCACAATCCTCACTTTTCTTTTAGCTACACTTCGTGAATTCTCAACTGGAATGTATTACTTGTAAACTTGGTCTTTTTCCCAGCTGGTCAGAAGTACCTTCACAGAAATTGCTCGAGACAAAAATTGAGAACAAAGAACATTTATTATACAACAATGCAAAGTTGGGTGCTTCCCCTTACCCTGGGAATACACACACACACTGGGGCTCACCCAACTTTGATGTTTATTTCAGTATAGAATGGCAATCCTGCCTGCCTACGTGCTGTTTCTGTGAACTTGGAGGACCAGGGGGTATCCTGTCGGTGTCTCATCATGTCATTATCCTCATTGTCCTTATTAACAAACCTGCCTTTGTTCTAATTTACACCTTCCCAACTCTCAGGGCCACAACCTCTTTCATATGTAGAACTTGCTAATACTTGTCTAGGGCTTACTAATTACATATGCAAAACCTGCTAATTCTATCTAGGGCTAGAAGACCCTTATCTTATTCAGACTAACTCTACTTCCTACATTCTAATATCCATTTCTTATCCTGTTCATACTGGCTTTATTCATTTACCCATATATCTATATTAGTTTCCTCATCTTCATATTTTTATATCAGTTTTACTCATCTCTCACAATCCTCACTTTTCTTTTAGATCAGTATTACTGATCTCTCAACTGAAATGTATTACTTGCAAACTTGGTCTTTTTCCCAGCTGGTCAGTAAATGAACTGCAGTCTCAGTATCATTAGACAGAATTAGGGAAACATACATCCTTTGGGTTATAGTGTTCTGACGAGGGGTTCGATGAATTAAATACTGCACACAAGTCTTTAGGCAGGGGAGCACCATAATGGTCAGAATAGCGAGTCCAGCTGCTATAAGGGCTGTGGGTATCAGACTCCAGTTACCAATAAAAAGTCAAGTTCATCCCACACCGGACCAAGGTTGCCAAGTCTGAACCTGGGCATGGGAAGATTTTCGAACTCCTGAAGAAGTGTCTTTAACCGCCTGACCGTTGTGAGCATTGTCATTAACCAGTCTTTCACAAACGCTGCCTTTAGCAGCCAACGAGTAATCGAGAGCCAGGCGGTTTTGTTGAACTGTGGCTCGTATCTGTCGTTTTTCTTCAGCCCCTAAATTCAGGGCCATTGTTATCTGTTCGGTGATGATCTCCAAGGCTGCCTGGAGTCTGATTAAATGATTTAAATGCCAAGCAGCTTTAGTATTCTGGAGCAGCTTACTTCGTTTACACCTGGAACTCCCCTTACAGTGGTGGTTTTTTTTAACATTCCGAATGTCTGTGTGACCCAAAGGATGCTTTACAGGAGACCAAGTTGGGGAGGGGTGTTTCTTGTCACTTAACCTGTGAGTTGCAGCTTGTCTGCGAACATTAGCCTAAGTATCACTGAGCCTGTGAGTTGCAACCTGTCTGTGAACATTAGCATATGTATTAACTCTATCTCTGCCACATGTTCAATCCTGACTACCATTCTGTCTGTCTTTGTCCCACCATCTCCTTTGTGCTATCCCTTTAAAACTCCTCTCTTTAATACCTGTAGAGGCCAAAATACAAATCAAATCTACTCCTCTAGAGCCGTTCTGTTCCCCTGGTCCATGTTGGGATCCTATATTAACCCACACCCAACTATGACTATACTTTATATCTATGCCCTGTCTACATTCTAAAGGTAAATAATTGTCACCTCTGCTGCCCCTATTCCAGGAGGATTTAATGAGTAATTTAGGGATGTCCCAAAAATGGGGAACCAACAAGTAAACAATACAGTAAATGGTAAAAACAACATTACAGCACTTTTTCCCGGCGTAGTGTAACTTTCAGATCAGAAGGATGAAGGACAGCACGCCAGGTGGAGGGTAGATTATCAATGTCTTTAGTCCGTGGATCAGCAGCTTGTTTAATTCGTTCTGTGTGAGTCCATCCCTTTTCTTTCGTTCGCACTGCAGTGTCTGTAATCAAAAGTACACAATAGGGGCCATCCCAGACAGGTTTTAGTTGGTGATCTTGCCATGCTTTTACATATACCCAATCACCAGGTTTAATAGAATGAATAGGATACTCCAGGGGTGGGCAGTAACAGCTGCATGTCTATTTTCTGCGTGAGCGCAGCCTGT
This sequence comes from Narcine bancroftii, assembly GCF_036971445.1. NCBI lineage: Eukaryota > Metazoa > Chordata > Chondrichthyes > Torpediniformes > Narcinidae > Narcine > Narcine bancroftii. The sequence goes on from NC_091473.1 coordinate 181,172,844, forward strand.
TTTGCAGCTGCATCTGCCTGTCTGTCCCCTGTGCTTCAGGACTGTCACCACTTTGATGGCTCCGTACATGAACTACAGCTATTTCCTCAAGTAATGTAAGAGCATCTAGAGATTGGACAATTAAGTTTTCATGAATCAACTTTTGTCCTTTTCCAGTTATCATTCCCTGCTCTTTCCAGATCTTCGCAAAGGTGTGCACTACACCAAAAGCATACTCTGAGTCTGTGTAGATCGTGCCCACCTTGTTCTCTAGACCCTGGGGAGCTCTACAGAGGGCATACAATTCACAAGATTGTGCTGACCAATGACCGGGAAGGTGACTGGCTTCAATCACCATTCCTTCTTTCCCATCCACTACACTATACCCGCTATAGCGAGTGCCATCAATGCAACAGGAAGATCCATCAATAAACCACCTTTCACCCTCCTGTAAAGGCTCATCGCTTAAATCCTCTCTAATTTTGGTCTGTAAATCTATTACCTCTAAACATACATGCTCTAACTCATTTATGGTATTGTCAGAATTTGGAGAAACCAAGGAAGCTGCTGGATTGTGTTCTTTATTCATAATCAGGGTCAAATCATCCCTATCCATTATGATCGCTTCGTATTTTAAAATTCTAGAGTCTGTGAGCCACCTTCCAGCACGTTGTAAGAGAATATTGCGGACTGTGTGAGGGGTGTGAACTATCATCGGGGCACCAAACGTAATCTTTCGTCCTTCCTCAACTAAAATAGCAGTGGCTGCGATGGCTTGCACACACTCTGGCCAACCACGACAAACAGGGTCTAAAACTTTTGACAGAAAAGCAACTGGCTGGCCTCTCTTGTGTTAGTACTCCGGTGGCTACACTTCCTTTCGCATTGGTATATAGGTCAAATGGCTTATTTAGGTTGGGTAAAGCCAACACTGGGGCACTAATAAGGCGCTGTTTCACCAAGTTAAAATCTTTAATCTCTTCCTCTGTCCAGACAACAGCTTCACCCCCTAGAATCGTGAGTTTATCATAGAGAAATTTGACCAGGCTAGAATAATTTTCAATCCAGATTCTACAGTATCCCACTAAACCAAGGAATTTCCTAAATTCCTGCACATTCTTGGGAGGGGGGATCTGTAGAATACCACGTATCCTCTCTGGACTTATTTTCCTAGTTCCCTGACTTACCAGATGACCTAAGTATTTAACTTCTGATTGAACAAATTGTAATTTGGATTCGCTCACCCTGAGACCCTTATTCTCCAGAAAATTCAAAAGTTCAATAGTATACTGTTTAACTAATTCGTAAGTTTTTCTTGTAATTAACATCACCTTTGTTGACCTCACCAAAGCCTTCGACAAAGTGAGCAGGAAAGGGCTTTGGCAAATACTAGAGCTCATCGGATGCCCCCCAAAGTTCCTCAACATGATTATCCAACTGCACGAAAACCAACAAGGTCGGGTCAGATACAGCAATGAGCTCTCTGAACCCTTCTCCATTAACAATGGCGTTAAGCAAGGCTGTGTTCTCGCACCAACCCTCTTTTCAATCTTCTTCAGCATGATGCTGAACCAAGCCATGAAAGACCTCAACAATGAAGACGTTGTTTACATCCGGTACCACACGGATGGAAGTCTCTTCAATCTGAGGCGCCTCACACCAAGACACAAGAGAAACTTGTCCGTGAACTACTCTTTGCAGACGATGCCGCTTTAGTTGCCCATTCAGAGCCAGCTCTTCAGCGGTTGACGTCCTGTTTTGCGGAAACTGCCAAAATGTTTGGCCTGGAAGTCAGCCTAAAGAAAACTGAGGTCCTCCATCAGCCAGCTCCCCACCATGACTACCAGCCCCCCCACATCTCCATCGGGCACACAAAACTCAAAACGGTCAACCAGTTTACCTATCTCGGCTGCACCATTTCATCAGATGCAAGGATCGACAACGAGATAGACAACAGACTCGCCAAGGCAAATAGCGCCTTTGGAAGACTACACAAAAGAGTCTGGAAAAACAACCAACTGAAAAACCTCACAAAGATAAGCGTATACAGAGCCGTTGTCATACCCACACTCCTGTTCAGCTCCGAATCATGGGTCCTCTACCGGCATCACCTACGGCTCTTAGAACGCTTCCACCAGCGTTGTCTCCACTCCATCCTCAACATTCATTGGAGCGCTTTCATCCCTAACGTCAAAGTACTCGAGATGGCAGAGGTCGACAGCATCGAGTCCACGCTGCTGAAGATCCAGCTGCGCTGGGTGGGTCACGTCTCCAGAATGGAGGACCATCACCTTCCCAAGATCGTGTTATATGGCAAGCTCTCCACTGGCCACCGTGACAGAAGTGCACCAAAGAAAAGGTACAAGGACTGCCTAAAGAAATCTCTTGGTGCCTGCCACATTGACCACCTCCAGTGGGCTGATATCGCCTAAAACTGTGCATCTTGGCGCCTCACAGTTTGGCGGGCAGCAACCTCCTTTGAAGAAGACCACAGAGCCCACCTCACTGACAAAAGGCAAAGGAGGAAACACCCAACCCCAACCAACCAATTTTCCCCTGCAACCGCTGCAACCGTGTCTGCCTGTCCCGCATCGGACTTGTCAGCCACAAACGAGCCTGCAGCTGACGTGGACATTTACCCCCTCCATAAATCTTCGTCCGCGAAGCCAAGCCAAAGAAAGAAGAAACACATCATCAACATATTGTATAACTGACAATTCTCTCTCCCCGAGGAGCCTCATCTAGTATTTGTTCTAAGACCTGGCCGAATAAATTTGGTGATTCTGTAAAGCCCTGGGGAAGGACCGTCCACTGGTATTGATTCTTGCGATCAGTAAAAGGATTTTACCACTCAAAGGCAAACATGTCTCTGCTCTCTGTTGCTAACAGACAGGTCCAGAAAGCATCTTTGAGGTCAATCACAGTAAAACATTTACTATGGGGATCGATTTTACCCATTATTGTATAGGGATTAGGTACAACCGGGTGACGGGTGAGAATAATTTTGTTTAGCTCCCTCAAGTCCTGCACTAATCGATAGGTACTGTCTGGTTTTTGGAAAGGTAAAATTGGGGTATTAAAAGGTGATATACAAGGTTCGAGTATACCATCTTTCACCAACTGGTCAATTACTGGCTGCAGCCCCTTTCGGCCAGCCATCGGAATTGGATACTGTTTTCGTCTAATTACTTGTTCAGAATCTTTTAAAGTAACTTACAGGGGAGGAATATCTAACACTCTATTGCCTCTTTCTGCCCATACTCCAGGATTTATTAGTTCTCGATCTTCCTCGCTTAATACATACAATTGAACCCTGATACCTGATTCCTGTGGTCTGGTGCCGATAGCCAATTGGTCCTGTAAATCTCGTCCTAACAAACAAACTTCAACTTGGGGAACTAATAAAATATCCTCTGTTATTATCTTTTCTCCCATTTGTATTCTTACATCCCTTAATACAGGGACCGTAAAATCTCTTCCTCCAACTCCCGAAATCATCACAGTCCCCTCTATCTTAACACCCTCGGGTGGTTGTAAAATACTAGACCGGGCTGCCCCAGAATCTACTAAAAAGGTCATCTTGTCACTGTGGGGTTCTATGCTTAAATTTACCAATGGTTCTCCGTGCAGCCCCACGGTGTGTATTGACTGAGAACCGTGACCCCCCCCTATTCATAATCTGCTTCCATCTGTCGGACTCTGGCTTTACCCTACCCTTAATTTAGTCTATGTGTCGTCTGAGTCCAGCGTGTTCATTAAATGAAGTGATAGGAGAATCAGTTTATTACACAGCATAAGAATAAAGCTTAACAGAGCTCTGGTTCAGTCGTTATTTCATAGGTCACCTGCACAGTGAGCTATTCCCAAGACTGACCGCGACTGTCCAGTCTCTACAGTTTATATAGCTCAACCTTATCATACAGAACAAAAGTTGGCTTCCTTTGCTAGATTTCTTGCATAAGATATATCACAAGTAATTTCCTGCTCTGCAGTTATCTGGGGTGTAGAGCTCCCATCTTTTTTTTAATCCTCAAGGTCAGAATATCCTGTTGTTTTGATCAGAAATCAATTCATACCCCAGATATTTCTAATTATTTCTTTGTTCTCATCTGGCCATATTCTTCTGTTCTACTCAACACCTCAACACCTTAGCTTCTTACTGATTCCATTCTCTTTGTTTCTGACAGTCTCTGTCAGATTCTTTTTGTTTGTGCTAATCAACACCTCCTTGCCTTAACATTCCCACTAAATTGTTTCATACATATCCTCTCTTTTGTATTTGGGAGCAGGCAATTCTAAACCTACTGTAATCAGCCAACTTTGCTACATACTGTGGCTGCCCCTTACTTACATTACTCTTTCCCTTCACCATGAGGTAAATATTAAATTATTACATAGCACTGAATTCATGTATACAAACTGAATAGTACATAAGCATATATTCTACATATTTTCTATGATTAATTAACCCCTATATTCCAACACATCAGTGCGTAAGGTCGTGTCTCCCTGGCTTGCATTGGGCATTCTCTCTTAAAATGTCCCTCCTTTTACAATGGTAGCAAACTAATGCTCCTGTTTCCCAATTCCTACTGGGATTACCATGAGGTCCCGGGAACAGTCGTCGTCCCCGGAATTCCCCTCTACCCTTGCCCCTGCTCTGGTCTCTACTCACCCACTCCCGGAGCTCCTCCCAATGTCCAGGAGCTGGCACACAGCCCCTACCCTTTCCTTGCTGTCCCTCCACAACTTCCTTGACTGCCTGCATCAAAATCTTAGCCTTTCCTTTCTGTTTATTGGGCATTCTCTCTTAAAAATTTGCACCTCCGGACTAGTCAGGGGCACATTTACAAAACCGAGACCCCCTCCCATGGGAACTTCCCATAAAGGTCTCATCCAGTTAGTTTCTGACTTATTATGTCTAGGTTCTTGCCCTCTGGGAAATGAATCAAAGGGTTCTGCCCTTTCTTCCCGGAGGGTCTCACACTGCTCTGAATTAAAGTCGCCTCTCTTGTCAATAGAGGTGGTAATCGAGTACTTTGTGAAGGGTCATCATACCACCCCTACTTTCTTCTCCTTTCTTTAGCTGTGGGGAGGAGGGGAATGTGCAGAAGGGTAGAGCATAGGAGGGGGGGAAAAATAGGAGCCGGCATAGGAGGAGCATAAGGTGGAGGAAGGGACAAAAGGTTCCTTATCTTTCTTGTCCTTGCATTCCTTTTCATTCAAAACTAGTTGATAAAACGACCCCCTGAGCCAGCAGGCTGCATATTCCCTGCTCTCAATATTATCTCTTTGGTTTTGATAGAGCCAGATGTTCAGTGCTTGACACATCCAGTCATCTTCGGATCTGAGCTTTGGCCAATATACTGAACTCCCTTTAATCGGATTTTTAACCCATTCCAAACAGGAATACCTGACCATGGTCAGTTTGTCATTCCCACGGGTCTCCCCGCACCCAGTCAGAAAACATTAATCCTAACGTACTTTGCTTGGTTATCTGATCCTCCCATCCTTCACTAGGACTCTCTTCCTTACTATTCAAATCTCCCATACTAACAGGTAAGTAAAATTCCTCTTACCGGATCCAGTAGCTATTCCTAGCGCGCTTCCTTAACATCCTCAATGTTTGTTCTCAAAGCCTCTTCTTGGATATCAATCGCTTCATCCACTGACCAGTCACCCTTCGTCCGTGAGTCCAGCTGAATCAGCTGGGGTGCACCTACCCCCGTCGTCGGGCACTCTGTCAGTGGAGGGAGTGGGATCCTGGACGATCCCCCATTTGTTAGAAACTGAAGTACCTTCACAGAAATTGCTCGAGACAAAAATTGAGAACAAAGAACATTTATTATACAACAATTCAAAGTTGGGTGCTTCCCCTTACCCTGGGAATACACACATACACTGGGGCGCACCCAACTTTTATACAGTTTATTTCAGTATAGGAATACCCTCCCCCTTACATTCTTCTGCCTCCAGGATAGGTTTGGCATTAGGCAATCTTGCCTGCCTACGTGCTGTTTCTGTGAACTTGGTGGACCAGGGGGTATCCTGTCGGCATCTCATCATGTCATTATCCTCATTGTCCTTATTAACAAACCTGTCTTTGTTCTAATTTACACCTTCCCAACTCTCAGGGCTACAACCTCTTCATATGTAGAACTTGCTAATACTGTCTAGGGCTTACTAATTACATATGCAAAACCTGCTAATTCTGTCTAGGGCTAGAAGACCCTTATCTTATTCAGACTAACTCTACTTTCTACATTCTAATATCCATTTCTTATTATGTTCATACTGGATTTATTCATTTACCCATATATCTATATTAGTTTCCTCATCTTAATATTTTTATATCAGTTTTATTAATCTCTCACAGGTTCTATCCCTTTCATTCGCACAGCAGTGCCTGTAATCAAAAGTACACAATAGGGGCCATCCCAGACAGGTTTTAGTTGGTGATCTTGCCATGCTTTTACATATACCCAATCACCAGGTTTAATAGAATGAATAGGATACTCCAGGGGTGGGCAGTAACAGCTGCATGTCTATTTTCTGCGTGAGCGCAGCCTGTTTGGCAGCTGCATCTGCCTGTCTGTCCCCTGTGCTTCAGGACTGTCACCACTTTGATGGCTTCGTACATGAACTACAGCTATTTCCTCAGGTAATGTAAGAGCATCTAGAGATTGGACAATTAAGTTTTCATGGATCAACTTTTGTCCTTTTCCAGTTATCATTCCCCGCTCTTTCCAGATCTTCGTAAAGGTGTGCACTACACCAAAAGCATACTCTGAGTCTGTGTAGATCGTGCCCACCTTGTTCTCTAGACCCTGGAGAGCTCTACAGAGGACATACAATTCACAAGATTTTTAAAAAAACTTTATTTAAGATTTGATAACATGAATAACATATAGGATTACATTTAAAAAAATTAAGAATAAAATAATAAAATTACAATACAATATCAGTAATCTAAATAAACTATACCCTCCCCAATAATTATTACACATTAATAACCCAACAAATTAGTCAACCCCCCCCTTTCCCCCAAAATAAAGAGTGAAGAATTAATAAAGTTAATAATATATGTGAGAAAAAACTTACAAAAAAAAACAAAAACATAACCGATTAAAATACTAACAAAAAGAAAAGTAATTAATACTAAAATATCAAACTTAAAAAACATATTTAAATCAAACTTAAATGCATATATTTAACAAACAGAGTTAAGATGAAACATATATTTAACTCAAACTTAATATAAAAAATTAGTAAAGTTAGTAACATTATCTATCAAAAATTCTTAAACAATAATCAATTCTTTAAAAAAAATTGTAGCATGAAAAAAAAGATGAAAAAACAACTTTCTCTATAGAAATAAACCTTCACCAAATATCAACTAACTTCATATCTATCATCATATTAGTCACATAAACCACCATCTTAAAACAAAATTCAAACCTCATTAAGCATTGTACAATTCAATTTTAGTACTCTTCCACCATTTTTCCCTTTTACTCTTAAATAGTTATCCAATAAAAGCTCCAATACCACATTTAAATATCCCCAATCATTACGTTAAAATTCAGATATCCAAATAATAAAAACACATCTACAACGAAATCTATATCTTCAACAAATGGAGCACAAACCACAAACAAAATTCAAGCCTCATTAAAAATTGTACAATTCAATTTATAACTTTCACCATTATTCCCTTTGTTCTATAACTAAAATAGCAAAATAATATACACCAGAATTACCACTCCTTTCACCTTAAAGTTAAAGAAAAAATATATATAAAAAAACTTATCCATCCCATTCACATTTAAATTTCAGATATTCCTTATCTACTGAATAAACTTTACAAAAAAAAACATCAATTTTTAGTTTTTTAAACAATCAAATACTTTCTTAGGCTTTTTAAAAATATTTAAACAAAAAAAACCCATTCACTCTTTAATCTAATAATACAAAAAAAAGGGAAAAAAAAACCAGGTAGGAAGTTAAAAATACCCCCTCCCGTCTAAACCGCGCAATGCGGTAACTCCCAAAAAAAAATGGGTGTGAGATAACTCACACGTAGCAGATGACTTTCAGGAAATAGTGCCTATCCAGTTCTCTCCCCCAACTCTCACTTCATCTTAAACTAACATCATCATTATTTAATATCCCTTTTTTTAAAAAAACATTAGAAAAAAAAAGGACAACTCTTCTTTTAATCAGCTCCAACTGCCGAGTCACCATTACAACCATTCCTTCTTGGAGCACGGCTCTTTTCTTCCATCTCTTGTCTCCTTAGAGATCGCGGCGGACTATGTCTCTGTTGAAACTGAGTAATTGGCAGCTCTTGAGCAAATGCTATAGCTTCCTTTAGAGAATCAAAGAACTTTGGTTGGCAAACATCTTGAAAAACCTTCAAAACAGCTGGATATCTTAAGGTTGCCTTATAACCTTTCTTCCACAACAACTCTTTAGCAGGATTAAATTCCCGTCGTTGGAACATAACTTCTTGACTCAAATCCGCATAGAAGAAAACTCGATTATTTTGAATCATCAAAGGTGATTTTCTCTGTTGTGCATTTCTAATAGCCACTCGTAAAATTATTTCTCTGTCGTAATAATTCAAGCAACGAACCAAAACAGGTCTTGGACTTCGACCTGAAATAGGTCTTCTACGCAAGGCTCTGTGAGCACATTCCAGTATTATACCTTCCGGGAAATGTTCTTGACCCAACACCTGCGGAATCCATTCAGTAAAAAATTTTCTTGGGTCTGGTCCCTCCATACCTTCCGGCAAACCAATAATCTTTATATTGTTCTGTCTGGATTGGTTTTCCAAATAATCAATCTTTTTCACCAAATTTTTATTTTGAGTTTGTAAGTCTTCGATCATTTTGGTCACATCAAAAACTTGATCCCGTATTTTGTCTATATCTTCTTTACACGAATTAAATTTATCTCTCACTTCAAGCTTAAAAGCTCCAAACTCAGCCATCTGTTGAGAATGTATTTTCACCAAAGTATTAAACCGAGTACCAAGTTCAGTCATAATCTTGAATAATACCTGCATTGTAAAAGATAATTTAGATTCAAGATTCACAAAAATCTCTTCAATTGGAAGAGATTTTGGCTCAACAGATTCCTGTTTCTTCTCCAAAGGATCTTCTATTCCTTCCTTCATTCTGGTTGCCTTCCTTGTAGTATGACTGCGTGTGGAAACCCCAGTCACAGCCTCTCCAGCAATGACTGGAAGACGCTGGCCGGGGTTTTCCCCAGTCCATAATGTATTAAATTCTACCAGTACATCAAGTAGTATAGGTTCTTGTATCTCAAAAGATGCAGTTTGCAGCGCCACCTCTACAGCTGATAAATGCCTTTGAGTAACTCTTTGTTCTAAAGGCTGTTTGGCGCCCTCTTTAGGGGGCTCTACCAATGTAACATAGAGCTCTACATCCGAACACTGTACCTCTCTCCTGGGATCCATTTCACTCTGAGTCCTGGTGTCTTTCCTGTAGGTAGGCTCCAAAACTTGAACTTTTGGAAAATGTAGTTTTTTTGATGATCTGCTGTCGTTTTTTTTTGCTCTTTTCCACCAATTGTACCATCATAAGTTAAATTAACAGCACTGAAATTATCTAAACTTTTAAAGAATTTTAACGGGCATTTCTAGACAAAACAATAAGATAGAGTCAGGAGAGGACTGGAAGGCACATCTGATCCTTACGCCATCTTGCCACGCCCCCACAATTCACAAGATTGTGCTGACCAATGACCGGGGAGGCGACCGGCTTCAATCACCACTCCTTCTTTCCCATCCACTACACTATACCCGCTATAGCGAGTGCCATCAATGCAACGGGAAGATCCATCAATAAACCACCTTTCACCCTCCTGTAAAGGCTCATCGCTTAAATCCTCTCTAATTTTGGTCTGTAAATCTATTACCTCTAAACATACATGCTCTAACTCATTTATAGTATTGTCAGAATTTGGAGAAACCAAGAAAGCTGCTGGATTGTGTTCTTTATTCGTAATCGGGGTCAAATCATCCCTATCCATTAGGATCGCTTCATATTTTAAAATTCTAGAGTCTGTGAGCCACCTTCCAGCACGTTGTAAGAGAATATTGCGGACTGTGTGAGGGGTGTGAACTATCATCGGGGCACCAAACGTAATCTTTCGTCCTTCCTCAACTAAAATAGCAGTGGCTGCGATGGCTTGCACACACTCTGGCCAACCATGACAAACAGGGTCTAAAACTTTTGACAGAAAAACAACTGGCTGCCCTCTCTTGTGTTAGTACTCCGGTGGCTACACCTCCTTTCGCATTGGTATATAGATCAAATGGCTTATTTAGGTTGGGTAAAGCCAACACTGGGGCACTAATAAGGCGCTGTTTCACCAAGTTAAAATCTTTAATCTCTTCCTCTGTCCAGACAACAGCTTCACCCCCTAGAATCGTGAGTTTATCATAGGGAAATCTGACCAGGCTAGAATAATTTTCAATCCAGATTCTACAGTATCCCACTAAACCAAGGAATTTCCTAAGTTCTTGGGCATTCTTGGGAGGTGGGATCTGTAGAGTACCACGTATCCTCTCTGGACTTATTTTCCTAGTTCCCTGACTTACCAGATGACCTAAGTATTTAACTTCTGATTGAACAAATTGTAATTTGGATTCGCTCACCCTGAGACCCTTATTCTCCAGAAAATTCAAAAGTTCAATAGTATACTGTTTAACTAATTCGTAAGTTTTTCTTGTAATTAACACATCATCAACATATTGTATCAACTGACAATTCTCTCTCCCCGAGGATCCTCATCTAATATTTGTTCTAAGACCTGGCCGAATAAATTTGGTGATTCTGTAAAGCCCTGGGGAAGGACCGTCCACCGGTATTGATTCTTGCGTCCAGTAAAAGGATTTTCCCACTCAAAGGCAAACATGTCTCTGCTCTCTGATGCTAACGGACAGGTCCAAAAAGCATCTTTGAGGTCAATCACACTAAACTATTTACTATGGGGATCGATTTTACCCATTATTGTATAGGGATTAGGTACAACCGGGTGACGGGTGAGAATAATTTTGTTCAGCTCCCTCAAGTCCTGCACTAATCGATAGGTACCGTCTGGTTTTTGGACAGGTAAAATTGGGGTATTAAAAGGTGACATACAAGGTTCGAGTATACCATTGTTAGAAATTAAAGTACCTTTAAAGAAATTGCTCGAGACAAAAATTGAGAACAAAGAACATTTATTACTACAACAATGCAAAGTTGGGTGCTTCCCCTTACCCTGGGAATACACACATACACTGGGGCTCACCCAACTTTTATACAGTTTATTTCAGTATAGAAGTACCCTCCCCCTTACATTCTTCTGCCCCCTGGATGGGTTTGGCATAGGCAATCCTTCCTGCCTACGTGCAGTTTCAGTACACTTGGAGGACCAGGGGGTATCCTGTGGGTGCCCCATCATGTCATTGTCCTTATTCACACCTTCCTGATTCTCAGGGCTACAGTCTCTTGATATGCAGAGTTGACTCATTCTATCTAGGGTTGGCTAATTTCATATGTATAAATCTGTGTATGGTTAGCTAATTAGATATGCAGGACTTGGTACTTCTGTGCAGGGCTAGGAGACCCTTATCTGATCCAGACTACCTCAACTTCCTACATTCTATTGTACCTTACCATTCCTTATCTTAGTCTTATGGTCTTGTCACAAAGACTAGAAGATTCTTATGTTAATCGTGCTGACTCTGCTTTCCTGCATCCTAAGCCCCAAGCTTATCCTGTTTGAACTGGTTACAGCCATTTACTGATGAACTTTAGTTTCCTTCATGTTCATAATTTTAGATCAATTTTCCCATCTCTCACAATCCTCACTTTTCTTTTAGATCAGTAATACTGATCTTTCACCATGATCAGTGTTACTGATCTTTGGTTACTGGTGTCAGTGTGACTGATTCCCCCCCCCCCCCCCCTCCTCACTTTTCTTTTAGATCAGTAATACTGATCTTTCAAGTGTAAGGTGTAGTTTTACCCAGCTGGTCAATAACCGAAATGTAACACCTGTGTAAAGTCTTTAGGTAGGGGAGCACCATGAAGGTCAGAGTAGCAAGTCCAGCTGCTTATTAGGGTTGTGAGTATCAGGCTCCAGTTCTCAGTAAAGAGTCTAGTCCATCCCACATCAGTCCGAAGTTGCCACGTCTGAACATGTGCATGGGCAGATTCACGTTGAAACATTGAAGCAGTGTCTTTTAACCACCCGACTTTTGTAAGCATTGTCCTGACGAAGTCTGTGAGAGACGCTGCCTTCAGCAGCGAACGAGTAGCAGTAGTCAGGCGGTTCCGTTGAATTGTGGCTAGTATCTGATCTCCTCTTCAGCCCCGAACCCTAGGGCCACCGATCTCCGAAGGCTGTCTGGAGTCTGATATTGAGGTGCCAAGCAGCTCACGTTGTTGGTAACTGGTGCTCCCCTTCACGGGGTGATGAAAAGTGACCAAGCTGGGGGGGGATTGTTTCTTGTGATTTAACTGTGTGTTGCAGCTTGTCTGCTAACATTAGCATATGTATCATTGAACTTGTGAGTTGCAGCCTGTCTGTGTACATTAGCATATGTATTAACTCTCTCTCTCTGCTACATGTACAATCCTGACTACAATTCTGTCTGTCTTTGTCCCACCATGTCCTTTGTGCTATCGCTTCAAAACTCCTGTCTTTAATACCTGTGTAGGCTAAGATACAAATTAGATGTACTCCACTAAAGCTGTTCAGTTCCCCTGGTCCGTATTGGAATCCCTTGTTAACCCATACCCCACTATGACTATACATAAAATCTATGCCCTGTCTACATTCTAAAGGAGCACAATTGTAACCTCTGCTGCCCCTATTCCAGGGGGACTTAAAACATTAACGAACAATATTCCAAAAAATGAGTAAAACAACAATGAAAGTAAAACACATTGAAAGCAGCAATAAAATACAACAATAACTGAATAAACAACAATAAATGTAAAGCTCATTGAAAACAGCAATAAAATACAACAATAACTGAATAAACCACAATAAATGTAAAGCTCATTGAAAACAGCAATAAAATACAACAATAACTGTATAAACCATTAAAATAGGAAACAACAATAAATGTAACATTACGGCACTTTGTCACGGCGCAGTGTAAGTTTCAGGTCTGATGGATGAGGAACTGCACGCCAGGTTGGGGTTTGAATCTGTGTGTCGTGATGTTGTGGTTCAGAAGCTGGTTTAATTCTTTGAATGTGGGTCCAGCCTTTCTCTCTTGTTCTTACTGCGGTGTCTGTAATTAAAAGTACACAGAAGGGACCATCCCAGGCAGGTTTTAGTTGATCCTCTTGCCATGCTTTTACATAAACCCAATCACCAGGTTTTAATAAAATGAATAACAATCTGACTTTCCTTTGTGTTAGTGTAAAAATTGTAAAATGAAACACAAACCATATTTGCATGGGTTTTGAATATGTTAGACCTTATTAAAATGCAGTTGGAGCTGCTTGTCTGTATGGGGCACAACCCTCCAATTTGTTAGAGTACATGACAGACATTGTAGCACAAGAGCCTCTGCAAGAGAACTTGAAACATATTCAACCTTTAGTTCTGCCTTAAGTAAAATACCTTGTGCCACAGCTCACAACCATATTCCATATAATAACCATATAGCAATAACAGTACGGAAACAGGCCATATTGGTCCTTCTAGTCCGCACCGATTTACATGAAACTCCAACTAGTTCCACTTACCTACTCCCTGCCCATAACCCTCCAACCCCCTTACATCCATGTAACATAACCAAGGGCATTAAAAGGGTAAAAATCTGGCAATTTTCTCTCCACAGAGAGCATTGGGGAGCCTGGAACCGATTGTTGATTTTGTAAAATGAAGTTGAACAGGCTTGTACACATTTTCAGACTGCTTGTGCAGTGAGTGCCATTCACCATGGTCTTCTGATTAATTGGTGAGGAGGTGATCAGTAAGATGCAGCAGTGGAAGCGCTTGCTCAAAGGCTGGAGGAAAATTAGACTTAGACCTGGATTTGTCAGAATGATAAGAGTTTATCTAAAGCTGGCTTTAGAAAGAAGAACATCACAGGTGCTCCTCAATTTACGATAGGGTTGCGTTCCAGCAGACCCAGCATAAGTTGAAAAAAATCTTAATTGGAGACGTACCTTGTCTAACATTGACAGCACTGTATCAGTCCTCATACTGATCCCGCTGCCCCACTCTCTAACGACAGCGCTGTATCAGTCCCCATACGGATCCCACTACCTTGCTCTCTCCCAACAGTCCCTGTAAGCTTTCCGAAAATGTGATTAACCAACGAGGCTACAAAAAATTCACCTTAGAGGAATTATCAAAGTTTATTGGAAAAATCAACGATGCTTGTGATGACCTTTAACACATTATATGAAAGTAAATGACAGTCATGCTATTGTGTCATCGTAAAATCATAAGTAGGGGAGCACCTGTATTACCTTTCATATTTTTCCAATGTTGATTGCACACACAATCATTTAAGCACCGGCTAGTTTCTATAATATTGCACTTAAAGTTTAGCTGCATGAATCCTGGAGCTTGTGGAGTCATTAGTGAATCAAGAAATATTGGTGCCATGCCAATTTTCTGTCTTTTGTAATTTTCTCCTAATGTCTGGGGCTGAGTTGGTAACAAAACCTGTTAGTACCAATTGTTCCCCTGCTGGGGATTCTATGTCGAGACCCCCATATTGTATATATATTTGGTCCCAAAAATTGGTCTAAGTGTTCGGCACATCCCTGGGGATCTTCTATCAGGGAGATTAATTCTTTCTTAAAATTACGTACTTCAGTGCTGGTCAGGGGCACATTTACGAAACCGAGACCCTCTCCCATGGGAACTTCCCGCAGTGGTCTCATCCAATTGGTTTCTAGCTTATTAGGTCTGGGTTCCTGCTCCCTGGGAAATGAATCAAAGGGTTCTGCCCTTTCTTCCTGAAGAGTTTCACGCTGTTCTGAATTAAAGTTACCTCTCTCTCCTGCCAACAGAGGTGGTAATCGAGTGCTTTGTGAGCAAGTTATCATACCACTCCTGCTCTCTTCTCTCTTCTCTAGTGGTGGGGGAGGTGGGGAAGGTGCAGAAGGGTAGGTCATAGGAGGGGAAGGAAAGATAGGAGCCGGCATAGGAGGAACATAAGGTGGAGGGAGGGAATGTAACACATCCCAACCCTGTGATTCAGGGACAAAAGGTTCCTCCTCTCTCTTATCCCTGAATTCTTTCTCATTCAAAACCAGCTGTTCAATGGATCCCTTGAGCCAGCAGGCTGCATATTCCCTGCTCTCAACATTGTCTTTCTGGTTTTGATAGAGCCATAGGTTCAAAGCTTTACACATCCATTCATCCTCGGATCCGAATTTTGGCCAGTACACGGAGCTCCCTTTAACCGGGTATTTAACCCATTCAATACAACAATACCTGACCATCGTCAGTTTCTCTTTACCACGGGTCTTTCCTGTGCCCCACTCAGATAACATCAACCCAAGCGGGCTGTACGTAGCTATCTGGTGGTCACGTCCTGTGTCAGGACTCTCCTCTTTACTGCCCGTTATTCCCATGCTTAGAAACAAGTAAAATACCTGACCATCGTCAGTTTCTCTTTACCACGGGTCTTTCCTGTGCCCCACTCAGATAACATCAACCCAAGCGGGCTGTACGTAGCTATCTGGTGGTCACGTCCTGTGTCAGGACTCTCCTCTTTACTGCCCGTTATTCCCATGCTTAGAAACAAGTAAAATACTCTTACCGAGTTCTAGTAGTACTGCTCTAGCGCGCTTCCTTCCGCCGTTTGTTCTCAATGCCTCTTCTCGGATATCACTCGCTTCTTCCACTGACCAGCCACCCGTCGCCCGTGAGTCCAGCTGAATCAGCCGGGGTGCACCTACTCTCGTCGTCGGGGTACTCTGTCAGTGGAGGGAGTGTGATCCCGGACGAGGGAAATTAAAGTACCTTTAAAGAAATTGCTCGAGACAAAAATTGAGAACAAAGAACATTTATTACTACAACAATGCAAAGTTGGGTGCTTCCCCTTACCCTGGGAATACACACATACACTGGGGCTCACCCAACTTTTATACAGTTTATTTCAGTATAGAAGTACCCTCCCCCTTACATTCTTCTGCCCCCGGATGGGTTTGGCATAGGCAATCCTTCCTGCCTACGTGCAGTTTCAGTACACTTGGAGGACCAGGGGGTATCCTGTGGGTGCCCCATCATGTCATTGTCCTTATTCACACCTTCCTGATTCTCAGGGCTACAGTCTCTTGATATGCAGAGTTGACTCATTCTATCTAGGGTTGGCTAATTTCATATGTATAAATCTGTGTATGGTTAGCTAATCAGATATGCAGGACTTGGTACTTCTGTGCAGGGCTAGGAGACCCTTATCTGATCCAGACTACCTCAACTTCCTACATTCTATTGTACCTTACCATTCCTTATCTTAGTCTTATGGTCTTGTCACAAAGACTAGAAGATTCTTATGTTATTCGTGCTGACTCTGCTTTCCTGCATCCTAAGCCCCAAGCTTATCCTGTTTGAACTGGTTACAGCCATTTACTGATGAACTTTAGTTTCCTTCATGTTCATAATTTTAGATCAATTTTCCCATCTCTCACACCATCTTTCACCAACTGGTCAATTACTGGCTGCAGCCCCTTTCGGCCAGCCATAGGAATTGGATACTGCTTTCGTCTAATTACTTGCTCAGGATCTTTTAAAGTAACTTGCAGGGGAGGAATATCTAACATCCTCTATTGCCTCTTTCTGCCCATACTCCAGGATTTATTAGTTCTTGATCTTCCTCGTTTAATACATACAATTGAACCCTGATACCCGATTCCTGTGGTCTGGTGCTGATAGCCAATTGGTCCTGTAAATCTCGTCCTAACAAACAAACTCCAGCTTGGGGAACTAGTAAAATATCCTCTGTTTGGTTTTGGTTTTGGTAGAGCCAGATGTTCAATGCCTGACACATCCAGTCCTCATCAGATCCAAACTTTGGCCAATATACCGAATTCCCTTTTATTGGGTTTTTAACCCATTCCAGACAGCAATACCTGACCATGGTCTGTTTGCCTTTCCCGCAGGTTCTCCCCGCACCCCAATCAGATAGCATTAATCCTAACGGACTTTGCTTAGTTATCTGATTGTCATGTCCTTCCTTAGGACTATTTCCCTTGCTACTCACACCTCCCATACTAACAGGTAAGTAAAATTCCTCTTACCGGGATCCAGTAGCTATTCCTAGCGCGCTTCCTTAACGTCCTCAATGTTTGTTCTCAATGCCTCTTCTCGGATATCACTCGCTTCATCCACTGACCAGTCACCTGTTGTCCGTGAGACCAGCTGAATCAGCCAGGGTGCACCTACCCTCGTCAGTGGAGGGAGTGGGATCCCAGACGAGTCCCCATTTGTGAGAAACAGAAAGACCTTCACAGAATTTGCTCGAGACAAAAATTGAGGACAAAGAATATTTATTATTATACAACAATGGAGAGTTGGGTGCTTCCCCTTACCCTGGGAATACACACACACACACACTGGGGCTCACCTAACTTTTATACAGTTTATTTCAGTATAGGAATACCCTCCCCCTTACATTCTTCTGCCTCCTGGATAAATTTGGCATTAGGCAATCCTGCCTGCCTACCTGCTGTTTCTGTGAACTTAGAGGACCAGGGGGGTATCCTGTCGGTGTCTCATCATGTCATTATCCTCATTGTCCTTATTGACAAACCTCCCTTTGTTCTAATTCACACCTTCCCGCCTCTCAGGGCTACAACCTTCTTATATGCAGAACTTGCTAATTCTGTCTAAGGCTAGAAGACCCTTATCTTATTCAGACTAACTTTACTTTCTACATTCTATCATCTACCCTTATCCTATTCATATTGGCTTTATACATTACACATATTTTCATATTAGTTTTACTCATCTCTCACATCAGTGTTTGGGAATTTGACTGAGAGGGAATTCTGGCAGTGGGGGGAGTGGTGAGGGGGAATGGGTCAGGGTTGTGACTGTTTCGTGATGTGAGCCCCTTCTCTCCAGATCTTTCCCCAGCTCGAGGCAACGATGGTGCACCCGCTGCGGGGGGCGAGAGATCACTACCGGCATCTTGAGGTGGAGGAGGCAAGGAGGCTACTGTCCTCTACTCCCTCTGAGGGGACTGTGGCCGTCTGACTCAGCGGCAGGTCTCTTGGACTGAGAATGTGTGGTGTATCAGGCCACGGGGAAGGGACAATTGATCTATTTCTCTTTGCCCCTCCCTCTCCGTCTCCCTCACCCTCTCTCTCCACCCTCTATGTACAGTATCTATCCTCTCTCTATTTCCCTCTTACTTTCTGAAACGCGCTCTCTTTCTATCCCTCACTCTTCTGCTCCCACTCTCTCCTCTTTCTCACTCACTCTCTCTCTCATGCTCACTCTCACACCCTGTTCCTGCTGTCTGGGTTGGAGGATGGGGGTCACATCAGCCCAGAGGAGTAGAAACCAGGAGAGGAATAGATTGGCTGAACACAGAGTGTGTTTTTGCCTGGAGTAGGGGGTTTGGTAACCAGAGTGCACAGGGAAGTGTGTGGGGCGGGGGGGGCGGGGCTGGCTACAACAGGAATCTGAGAGGTAATGGGCTTTGTTTTACACAGGGGATGGTGGTGTGTGGAATGGGCTGCCGGAGGTGGGGGTTAAGGTAGGGTATGTCGGAATCTTTGGATGGATCCATGGATAGGACGGGTTGAGAGGGATATGGACAGGTGCGACAAGTGTGGGTGGAACATTCTGGTTGCTGTCGGGAAGTTCATCTCAAGGGTCTATTTCCAAGCCAGGCAATTCTATGTAAATAAACTCACCATCAAATGTCCTATTTGTTTAGTTCCAGTCTCGAAACAAATATATATTTAGATGGAAAAACAGTAGATTATTTAAAATCCTGCAGATGGTAGAAATCTGAAATCAAGTAAGAAATTGTTGACATCACTCAGCAGGTCATTCATGGTCTGGGGAGACTGCAATAGGGTCAGGGTTTGGTCAGACATTCAAGCAGAAATGGACTGTACAGCCCAAAAAGCCTGCCCTGTCCCATCATACACTCCCGGGGTCAGAACCAGAGTAAAACTCCCTCCACACTGTCCCATCACACACTCCCAGGCTCAGAAACAGAGTGAATTCCCTCAGCACTGTCCCATCACACTCCCGGGGTCAGAAACAGAGTGAAGCTCCCTCCACACCATCCCATCACACACTCCCGGGGTCAGACACAGAGTAAAACTCCCTCTCCACCATCCCGTCACACACTCCCGGGATCTGACACAGAGTGAATTCACTCCCCACTGTCCCATCACACACTCCCGGGGTCAGACACAGAGTGAAACTCCCTCCACACCGTCCCATCACACACTCCCAGGGTCAGACACAGAGTGAAGCTCCCTCCACACCATCCCGTCACACACTCCCGGGATCTGACACAGAGTGAATTCACTCCCCACTGTCCCATCACACACTCCCAGGGTCAGACAGAGTGAACTCCCTTAGCTCCGTCCCATTACACACTCCCGTTGTCAGACACAGAGTGAATCTCCCTCCGCACCGTCCCATCACATACTCCCGGGGTCAGACACAGAGTGAAGCTCCCTCCGCACGGTCCCGTCACACACTCCTGGGGTCAGTCCCAGAGTGAAGCTACCTCCGCATCGTCTCGTCACACGCTCCTGGGGTCAGACACAGAGTGAAGCTCCCTCCGCACCATCCCATGACACACTCCTGGGATTTGACACAGAGTGAAGTTCCCTCTGCACGATCCCATCACACACTCCTGAGGTCAGACCCAGAGTGAAGCTCCCTCCACACCTTCCTGTCACACAGCTCCGGGGTCAGACCCAGAGTGAAGCTTCTCCGCACCGTTCCATCACACAATCCCGGGGTCAGACACAGAATTAATCTCCCTCCGCACCATCTCATCACACACTCCTGGGGTCAGACCCAGAGTGAAGCTCCCTCCCCACTGTCCTATCACACACTCCTGGGGTCCGACACAGAGTGAAGCTCCCTCCGCACTGTCCTATCACACACTCCTGGGGTCAGACCCAGAGTGAAGCTCCCTCTGCACTGTCCCATCACACACTCCCGGGGTCAGATACAGGGAGAAAGGGGCCAATAAATTTTGAAACTGGACTGAAAAAATAATATATTTGAGGTGTGGTGCCGCAGGATTGGCGTGTCGCAAACGTAGTTACTCTGTTTAAAAAAGGCTCCAGGTGTAGGCCCAGCAATTATTGGCCAGTAAGTTTGATGTTGGTGGTCGGTAAACTAATGGAAAGTATTCTTAGAGATAACATGTATAAGTATCTAGAGATGCAGGGACTGATCAGGGACACCCAACATGGGTTTGTGCGGGGAAGGTGATGTTTGACAAATCTTGTTGAATTTTTTGAGGAGGTGACTGGAAATGTTGATGAGGGTAGAGCAGTAGATGTGGTCGATATGGATTTCAGTAGGGCCTTCATTAAGGTTCCACATTGAAGGTTAGTAAGGAAGGTTCAGGCGCTAGGTATTAATGCTGAGATAGTCGGATGCATTCAACGGTGGCTAGAAGATAGATGCCAGAGAGTCATGGTGGATAACTGTCTGTCAAGGTGGAGGCCGGTGACGAGTGGTGAGCCTCAGGGATCGATGTTGGGTCCCTTGTTGTTTGTCATTACATTAATGATTTGGATGATGGAGTGGTAAATTGGGTTAGTAAATATGCAGACGATACAAAAATAGGGGGAGTTGTGGATAGTGAATATGGTTTTCAGGGACTGCAGAAGGATTTGAACTTGCTTCGAAGAGTGGGCTGAAAGGTGGCAGATGGAGTTTAATATTGATAAGTGTGAGGTGATTCATTATTTGGGAAGAATAATCGAAACAGGAAATGTGCAGTGAAGGGGAGGGTGTTGAGGAATGCAGAGGAACAGAGAGATCTTGGAATAATGGTTCATCGTTCTTTGAAAGTGGATTCTCATGTAGATACGGTGGTGAACAAGGATTTGGGTATGCTGGCCTTTATAAATCAAAGCATAGAATATAGGAGCTGGGAGGTGATGTTAAGACTGTTCAAGGCATTGGTGAAGCCAAGTTTGGAGTATTGTATTCCCCTCTTATATGAAGGATATCAATAAGGTAGAGAGGGTGAAGAGAAAATTTACTAAAATGTTGCCTGGATTGCAATATGGAGAAAGATTGAGTAGACTGGGTCTTTATGCTTGGAGTGTAGGAGGATGAAGGGGGGATTTGATAGAGGGATATAAAATTATGAGGGGGATGGATAGAGTGGATGTGAATAGGCTCTTCCCCTTGAGGGTAGGGGAGATTGGAACAAAGGGGTCATGTTAAGGGTTATGGGGCAAAAACTTTAAAAGTAACAAGAGGAAGCTTCTTCACTCAGAGAGTGGTGGCTGTGTGGAATGACCTTCTAGAAGAGGCGGTTGCAGCAGGGTCAATTCTGTCCTTTAAGAGAAGGTTAGATGAGGGGGTTGGAGGATTATGGGCAGGGAGCAGGTAGGTGGGACTAGTGGAGATCACTTAAATCGGTGCAGACAAGAGGGCCGAGATGCCCTGTTTCCGAACTGTAATTGTTATATGATTGGGGTGGGGGGAGGGTTCATAGCTGTAAAAAGGGTTGTGCATGGCTGGGGTAGACAACAGAATAGGGCTGAAGGACCTTTTTCCATGCTGCATATCCAATAAGATCATAAGATAGAGTAGAAATAGGCCATTCAGCCATCAAGTCTGTCCCGCCATTTAATCATGAGTTGATCCATTCTCCCACTCCGCCCCACTACCCGGCTTTCTCCCCATAACCTTCGATGCCCTGGCTAATCTAGAACCTGTCAATCTCTGTCTTAAATACACCAATGACCTGGCCTTCACAACTGCCTGTGGCAACAAATCCCCCAGATTCACCACCCTCCGGCTGAAGAAATTCCTCCGCATCTCTACTCTGAGCGGATGCCCTTTAACCCTGAAGTTATCTCCACTTGTCCTGGACTCTCCCACCGTGGGGAACAACCTTTCCACATCTACTCTGTCTGCGCCTTTCAAATGTTTCAGAGATCACCCCCCCACCCGATTCTCCTAAATTCCAACAAGTTCAGGCCAAGGCCCGTCAAATGCTCCTCATGTGAATACAAATTTAGCGAGGGGCTCACCTGGGCAGTGGGTCAGCTGGCGACTTGAAGCAAGGAACCCACACGGGCTGCTGGCTACTGCGGTCGAGGGGCTGTGGGCAGCCAGAGACCGGCTCGAGATTGGCTGGGGGAGGCACCAGGTATCGGAACTGAGGTACGAGAGAGCGCAGGAGGCTGGGATCTGGAGCCCAGGTGGCTGATGGTTGGACCAAACTCTGTGGGGCCTGCAGGAGGTGAATCCATGGACACGTTCGGTGACTTGGGGTGGGTGGGGGGTCTCTCTCCTCTTTCTCCAACTGTAAGAGGCAATTCCTGTCGATGGTGAATCTGACCGCCTTACGGCAAACAAATTCTGTGTAATATTACAGTCTTTATTACATGAGAATAAATTGAATCTTGAAACAAGTGCCTGAAAAAAGCCTTATCATTACGTGAGATTTAAGTCAGGTTCAAGGACTATACCCTCCCTACCCCGTAACCCTCCGTTTTCCTTCCATCCATGTACCTATCTTTCTCAATGTACCAGCCTCCACCACCATCCCCGGCCAGACCATCCAGGCCCCCAAAATTCCCCTAAACTTCCCTCCCCTCACCTTGTACAGATGTCCTCTGGTGTTTTCTGATCCTGCCCTGGGAAATCGGCATTGGCTGCCCACCCTGTCCATTCTCCTCTTAAATGCAGACAACAGAAGATTTACTGGGATGTTGCCCGGACTTCAGGAACTGAGTTAGAGGGAAAGGTTAAACAGGTTCACACTTTATTCCCTGGAGTGTCGAAGAATGAGGGAAGATTTGATCGAGGTGTTTCAAATGATGAGGGGGAGAGACAGAATAAATGGAGGTTGGCTTTTCACCGTGTCTACACCTCTCAGAATTTTGTCGACCTCTATCAAATCTCTTCTTGTCCTTCTTTGCTCCAGGAAGAAAAACCCCAGCTCTGCCCCATGAGGCACATTCTCCAATCCAGGTAATGTCCTGGTGAATCTCCTCTACCCCCTACTATAAGGTAAAACATCATGAGATGGGAATGTGTAAGGAGTTACCCTGTGCAGGGCTGTAACAAGAAGGGGAGGTGTCCTTGTACTCCTGTTAGGTAAAACATCATGAGATGGGAATGTGTAAGGAGTTACCCTGTGCAGGGCTGTAACAAGATGTGAATGCATCCTTGTACTTACAAGATAAGAGAGACATTGATGGATTGAGAGGCAGGAAGCTAGCAGGGAAAGGATAGCAACAGTTTTAGTCATTGGACAAGTAATGATATGATGATGTTCTAAGCACGTATCCAAGGGTATAAAAAATCACCATTTTGCTGATAACGGCAGAATGCATTCTCCGACTAACATTGTTAGTCGCAAGTGTTACAATCCGGTAATAAAGAACAAAGAACCCTGATTTCGACTCAGTCTGGTGTTTGTCTCACTCATTCATGAACAAAGCAGACCTAACACTACCCACAGCTTCCTGTAATGAGGCAACCAGAACTGAAGACAATACTCCGTGTTTTCTTGAGAATCCAGCAGTGGGGCTGGTGATTGCCAAAGTGAAGAGGGTGGGGCATCGGTGGTGAGAGCAGAGAGAGGGAGCAGTGGGTGGGATCACTGATAGGCTGAACCGGTGAGCTACGCTGCGGTGATTTTTAACGATGGTCAAGGATTATGGTTCTGCCTGGTACCGACCATCGACAGGTGCACAGGCAAAGGCACAGCTGCCACGCCGGCTACCGTAAGTATAGTGAAAAGTGCCCCCCCCCCCCCCCCCAAGCTGTGCCCAAGGTTTTGGGTGTCATGGAAGGACCATGACACAAATTTGTAGGCCTTCCACCGTCCGCCGTAAATATAGGAAATCGGTGGACCAGAAAAAATGCCAAGGGTCATGGTTACCATAAATACTATAACCACATCGCCCTGGGGAATAGTGACACCATGATCTGCCGGAGGGTGGGTGCCAGAAATATTCTGAACAAACCACCCACTACCATAAATATTCTGAACAGGCCACCCCCCCACCGTAAATATTCTGAACAGACCACCCATGCCATAAATATTCTGAACAGACCACCCCTCCACCATAAATATTCTGAACAGACCACCCACCGCCTAAATATTCTAACAGGCCACCCCCTTTACCGTAAATATTCTAACACACTTCCCACCACCGTAAATATTATGAACAGGCCACCCCCAGCCGTAAGTATTCTGAACAGACTATCCCCAGCCGTAAGTATTCTGAACAGACCACCCCCTGCCGTGTATTCTGAACAGACTACCCACCGCCATAAATAAACCTCTACCATACATTTTGTGAAATAACTGCCCTATGCCATAATTATATGAAGACTGGAGCCTGTAATAGATGAATTTGGCATACATCACATCCCTACCATTTTCATTGTGAATACATGACCCTGTCTTCATAGTGAGGTCCCAAATCTAGACACATGGTCTGGGGCCAAACACTGGCTGAAGAGTGGACCTCCAGGAAAATGAGGGCCACTGACCTCAGCATTTGGTCCATAGCAAGATCCCAGCAAACACTCAGATTGGGGGTGGGGAGGCTTACTGATGCGAGAGTGCAGGCATTGACCACCTTCTATAGGTTGGGACACAGGGTAATGGGGGGTCAACACCGCTGCTTGACATTCCCCACCACCATCCATGGGCCCCCACCATCGACATCCTTGCAAGGGTGGGGGGGGGGTGGTTTGGAATCACCACCCATCAGAAACACTACCAGGTCAAACTATGAGAAGGGTGGGTCGGAGTGTGGGGATCCTGTGGATAGTGATTCCCATTTTCTCTCTAAGAGGCATGGGTCAGGAGTGTGAGGGAACACTTACAGACAGAGTTAGTCCATGCACTCCACATCCACCACATTTCCCTCCCCCATCTATGGGTCAGGAGTTGAGGGAACACACCACCCACCCTTGGTTGCAATTAGCCTGTGCATTCCCCATCTGCCAAGTTCCCCTCCCCCACCTACAGGCCAGGAGAACCCTCTCCACTCCTCTGGCCACAGTTAGTCCATGCACTCTGCATCCACTACATTTATCTTCCCCCAACTACCCATCTAAGAGTCAAGAATGTGAGGGGATATTTCCCTAAGTGGGCAACCCCCCCATAACTCTCGAAGATCTTGGCTGCCAGCATTCCAGAGAAACTACTGCCCATGCCAGCTCACAGAAGTCTCTTGGGCTGCCAGCAAGTGATTGGGGAAGTTGAAAAAGTGAAAACCTGCTCTGTGGTTGTTTACCATCTGCGCTGTGGCTGGAAACTCTGACTGGAACCCAGCAGAGCGAGGAAATCCTCCACGCCCCTGCCACATCTGCCAAGTTGCATTCACATCTTGCCCTGAAGTTCAGCAGGGTGAGTACCTTCCTACCATCCTGTGTGTCTGTTCTGCACAGACCACCCAGCCCCACCGGACCCCTTAAGGGGAGGGAAGATATTTCCGAAACTCCCCAACAGAGGGAACGCAGGAGGGTCGAGATCCACAGGAAATCGGCGATCGGGCGACAAGATGGGTCGATGAGAGTCGGTTATTCCATAGGTGAGCTGGCCTGAATCCTGCTCTTGTGACTTCCCCTGGGATTTCAAGGTGTGGGGGGGGGGGAGGGGGGGAAAGTTGTCCTCTGCGTGGGCTACCCAGCCAAGTCAATCCAGTGCTTACAAACAGTGGGGAGATCAAATTTGAAGGGTGCAGTGTTACAGACACAGAGTGCAGGGTGCAGTGTTATAGTCACAGAGCGCAGGGCGCAGTGTAACGGTCACGGGGCGGGGCGCAGTGTGGTGGTCACGGGGCAAGGCGTGGTGTGGCGGTCATGGGGGTGGGGCGCAATGTGGTGGTCACGGGGGGCAGGGCACGGTGTGGCGGTCATGGGGCGGAGCATGGTGTGGCGGTCATGGGACGGGGCGCAGTGTGACGGTCACAGGGGGCAAGGCATGGTGTGACGGTCACACGGGGCGGGGCGCGGTGTGACGGTCACGGGGCGAGGCACGGTGTGACAGTCACACGGGGCGAGGCGCGGTGTGGCGGTCACAGGGGGCGGGGCGCGGTGTGGCGGTCACAGGGGGCGGGGCGCGGTGTGGCGGTCACAGGGGGTGGGGTCAGGGCCCCATTCCTCGGACCCTGCAGTCTCTTGCAGTCTTGGTTGGAGCAATGCCTGGAGCACCCTGTGACTGGATCCTCTCCATAAATGGTCTCTAGGAGTTGAAAGTGTCTTGAAATGTAAATTGAAAAATTGAAAGTAACGTTCGAGAAATATGAATGTTTCTCTCTGTCTTGCCTTCAACATCCTGGGGAATATGTTGCTTCTTTTACATCTGTGGGAACCATTTAACCATATTTTCTTGGAATACAGTGCTGTGTTCAGTTCTGGTCACCTCATTACAGGAAGGATGTGGAGAGGGGGCAGAGAGCATTGACCAGGGTGTTGCCTGGATTGGAGAATGGGTCTTGTGAGACAAGGTTCACAGAGCCGAGGCTTTTCTCTGTGGAGCGTAGACGGATGAGAGGAGAGTGAATAGAGGTTGACAAGATTCCAAGAGGCTGGGACAGGGTGGATGCCCAGTGCCTGCCTCTCAGGGCGACAGTAGCAAACACCAGAGTACATCTGCACAAGGTGAGGGGAAGGATGTTTAGGGGGAGATGCGTTTTGTTTTTACACAGAGAGTGGTGGGGGCCTGGAATGTGTTGGTTGGGGTGGTGGTGGAGGCTGGAACATTGGGGACGTTTAAAAGACTTGGACGGGCACGTGGAGGGAATGGAAATAGAGGGTTATGGCTGTGAGGGAGGGGAAGGTGAGATTGTGGAGAAGGTGTCTATGGATTAGCACAACATTGTGGGCTGTAGGCCCTGGAATGTTCTTGGTCCTTCGATGCCTCAAACATCTGTCTAACTCCACTTTAAGTATTCCAAATGATTTGACCTCCAGGAAAGGTTAAAAAGGTTCATTTATTAAAAATGTAAAATTTAGCCACACAGCCTGGTAACGGGCCCTTCCGGGCCACGGGTCCGTGCCACCCCAATAATCCTTCAAACATTGGTATATCTTTGAAGGGTGGGAGGGAAACCCACGCAAACACAGATAGTGCAGGATTCGATCCCCGGTCCCGATTGCTGGCGCTGTTAAGACGTTGCGCTGACCGCTTCGCCAATCGTGCCGCCCCATTTATTCCCTGGAGCGTAGAAGAGTGAGGGGAGATTTGATATTTAAGGGGAGAGACAGTGTAAATGTAGGTTGGCTTTTCCCACTGAGGGCGGATGAGATACAAACCAGAGGACACTGGTTAAGGGTGAAAGGGGAAAGGTTAGGGGGAACTTCTTCACACAGAGAGGGATGGGGGTGTGGAATAAGCTGAGCTTCTGAAGGTGGGCTTGATTTGAACATTTCAGAAGAATTTGGACAGACATGGAAGGGAGGGGTGTGGAAGGATGTGGACTGAGTGCAGGTCAGAGGGACTAGGTATAGACTAGAAGGGCCGAATGGCCTATTTCTGTACTGCATAACTCAACATTCTAGCTAAGGTCAAAACACAACTTCATAAAGATTCATTAACTTCCTCATTCTTTTGGAAACTGCCCCACTTCAAATTTCGGTGATGACTCACTACATCCTTCCAACATGAAACTCAACAAACTTGTTCTGGTCGCCCGGCTGTCGGACGGTCATCAATGAGCTGGGAAAGGGGGACAGAAAAAATTCACCAGGACGTCCTGGGACTGGAGGGGGGCTCAGGTTATAGGGAGGGGCTGGGACCTTTCTCCCTGGAGTGTCGGAGGCTGAGGGGGGGTGGGGGGGAAGAACCTGATAGAAGTTTATAAAACCATGAGCAGTGGGGATAAGGTGGACAGTCACAGTCTCCTCCCCCCAGGGACAGGGAGTCTGAAACTGGAAGGTTGGGGGGGGGGAAAGGGGGAGGTTTAAAGGGGGAAACTTCCATTCGGAGGGTTGAGTCTGTGGGGTGGGAGAGTGGGGAGGAGTTACACCATTTGGACAGGTCTGTGGGTGAGGGTTTAGAGGGGGAGGGGGTAGGTTGAGAGGGAGGGGGTAGGTTGAGAGGGAGAGGGGAGATTGAGAGGGAGAGGGGAGATTGAGAGGGAGAGGGGAGATTGAGAGGGGAGATTGAGAGGGGAGATTGAGAGGGGAGATTGAGAGGGGAGATTGAGAGGTGAGATTGAGAGGGGAAGGTTGAGAGGGGAAGGTTGAGAGGGGAAGGTTGAGAGGGGAAAGTTGAGAGGGGAAGGTTGAGAGGGGAAGTTTGAGAGGGAGATGGGCAAGGTTGAGAGGGAGAGGGCAAGGTTGAGAGGGAGGGGGGAAGGTTTGGCAGGAGATTGGACAAACGCAGATAAAGAGGACGATCTCAGTTTGACCACTGGGACAGCAGGGAGTTGGACTGAAGGGCCTGCCCTTGAATGATGAGCAGGACACACAGCCTCAATGGAGGGAGGTCCAGAGGCAACTCGCTCAACATTCCCTCCCGCCCTTCCCCTGCCTCCGTCGCAGACCTACAGTGTGTCCATGAGGCCCGTTCCCCATGTTGTACTCTGCCTGGGTCAGTGGGCCTCAAATGCTGTCTTCCCATCCACAGACCACACACCGATGGCACAGGGCTGGCTTTAGCTGGTCTGTGGGTGGGAAGAAAATGTCTGAAAACCACAGTTCTAAATGCACTGAAAATCTTACACATAACATTTCAACACAGTGCAGGTCCTTCAGCCCACAATGCTGTGCCAACCCATGTAAACCTCGTCAACAATCTGACCCTTCCCTTCATCACACCAACAACTCTATTTCCCTTCCATCCGTGTCCCTGTCTAAGGGTCTTTTAAATGTCCCCATTGTACCAGCCTCCACTCCCACCCACGCATTCCAGGCTCTCCAGGAAGGAGAGGAGAAGGAGGGAAGGGGGAAGGGAGAAAGGAGGGGAAGGGGAGGGGAGGAGAATGGAGGGGAGGGAAGGAGAAGGGATGGGACGAGGGGTTAAGGGAGGGGGAAAGGGAGGAGAGGGGATGGGAGAAGGGGGTAAGGGAAGGGAGGGGAGGAGAAGGGAAGAGAAGGGAGGGGAGGGAAGGAAAATGGAGGGAAGGGAGGAGAAAGGATGGGAGGAGGAGGTAGGGGAGGGGAGGGGAATGGGAAGGGAGGGGAGGAGAATGGGAGGAGAGGGGAGGGGAAGGGGAAGGGAGTGTGACTCCCCTAAACTTCCCTCCCCTCACCTTGTACACGCGTCCTCATGCCCTGGGAAACAGGCGCTGGCCATCCCCACCCTGTCTATGCTCTCAGAATCTTGTCATTCTCTCACTCATCTTCCTGCCAAGTTAAGGAGTCCCACTACCTTTTGTCTTCCCACTCACATTCCACTTTAAGTCATCCCTAGGCCATCGATGCTCTGTGATTAGTGAGGGATTGCTTAAGGTGGTGTGTGGTGTTACGAGCCACAGAATTTAATATTTATAATCTTCACCAGGCTTTGATGCTTGAAAGGTAAATGGTTACCGCTCAGGAAGGTTCTTGTCAGTTTTCAGAGAGAGATTTGTTGCTCATTGGACACAAACTGATTCCTTCCGATCAGCCACTTCAGTGTCTTGCTGAAGAAACTTGCCCCATCAGGATTCTCCAGATGATACCCTCTTTCTTTCAGGTCACCACAGAGTTCCTCTTTGTTTTTCCTATTTCAAGTGAAACATTAGGCAGCCAGTCCACTCCTCTTGCATGGACCACAAGGGCTTTGACCAGGCTGAACTAAGCACTCACATCCTGTCTTCCAAATGGGGGTTTTCCACAAGCATGCCAGCTTGTCCTGTTCCAGTCCCAGCTGGAACTCCAGGTCATTCATCTTGGCCACCTTGGACTAAGCTTTCTCACTTTTACATGACAACTCTCTGTCGGCCCCCTCCCCCTTTCTCTCTCTCTCTCTCTCTCTCTCTCTTTCTCAAAGAAAAAGCTGTTCGACTCTTCTCTGCTTGCAAAAACCACATTGACCCTCTTAGAACAGCGAGCTGCCCTCCCAGACAGCCTGCGGTTCCGAACTACTCCTCCTATCTCTTTAATCTGTTGCTTTTTAGAACAACAATCCATCAGTGAAGTCTCTTGGGCCCTCCCCAAAATTTTTGCCAAGGCTGCCAGGAACCGCCCTGTCTGGCTTGAGCAGAGCTCCAATTTTTTAAAATTTTTTTATTTTTCACACTATAAACCATATTGATCAAGATACATACATTTTCCTTCTTAAGTATATACAGTGTCATTTTCTCCCCCCCCCCCTCTTCCCATCCCTACTTCCTACATTCTATTATCTATCCTTATCTTATTCATACTGGCTTTATTCATTACACATATATCAAAACTAGTTTCCTCATCTTCATATTTTTATATCAGTTTTTAAAATTTTTTTATTTTTCACACTATAAACCACATTGATCAAGATACATACATTTTTCTTTTCAAATATATACAGTGTCGTTTTCTCCCCCCTCCCTCTTCCCATCCCACCCTCCCTACCTCCCCTCCCATTAATTTAAAGTTCAGAATCAAAGATACATTAAACCCGTCAAACAATGTTGTCACTCAATAAAAATAAACAAGAAATTCCACTGAGTCAATTCTTTTCATTCCCTTCTCCCATATTTGTTCAAATATTGTAATATTTTTTCTTAAATTATGTTAATGTTTCTAATGGAATACATTTATTCATTTCTATATATCATTGTTGTATTCTCAAGTTATCTTCTAATTTCCAGGTTGACATAATACATTTTTTTGCTACAGCTAGGGCTATCATAACAAATCTTTTTTGTGCACCATCCAAATCGAGTCCAAATTCTTTGTTTTTTATATTACTTAGGAGGAATATCTCTGGGTTTTTGGTATATTGCTTTTTGTGATTTTATTTAGTATCTGGTTTAGATCTTCCCAAAATTTTTTCACTTTCTCACATGTCCAGATTGCATGAACTGTTGTTCCCATTTCCTTTTTACAGCGAAAACATCTGTCAGATACTGTTGGGTCCATTTATTTAACTTTTGAAGTGTAATGTATAGCCTGTGTATCCAGTTATATTGTATCATACGTAACCTCGTGTTTATTGTATTTCTCATAGTTCCAGAGCACAGCTTCTCCCATGTTTCATTCTTTATCTTTATGCTTAGATCTTGTTCCCATTTTTGTTTGGTTTTACCATTTGTTTCCTCGTTCTCCTTTCTTGTAGTTTAATATATATGTTTGTTATAAATTTTTTGATTATCATTGTGTCTGTAATCACATATTCAAAATTACTTCCCTCTGGTAACCTCAGACTGCTTCCCAATTTGTCCTTCAAGTAGGATTTCAGTTGGTAGTATGCCAACATTGTATCGTAAGTTATATTATATTTATCCTTCAATTGTTCAAAGAGATAATAGTTTATTTCCCGAAAAACAATTTTCTATTCTTTTGATCCCTTTTTTCTCCCATTCTCTAAAGGAAAGGTTATCTATGTAAAAGGGATTAGCTGATTTTGTGTCAGTATTAGTTTTGGTAGTTGGTAATTTGTTTTATTCCTTTCTACATGAATCTTCTTCCAAATGAGCAGATAATGCTATACGGAGAATTCCTACGTTGTACCAATTTTTCATCCCATTTATATAATATATGTCGGGGTATCTTCTCCCCTATTTTATCTAGTCCACACATGTCAAACTCTGGCCCGTGGGCCAAATTTGGCCCACGATATAATTATATTTGGCCCGCAAGATCATATTAAATATATATTAGAGTTGGCCCGCTGGCCGCCGCGCCAGTATAGCGCATGCACACTGAAGGTAAAAATGAAGACACCGGAGATGTGGAGGGATCTCAGAGTTCCGAATCCCGGGGATCGGAGTGCCGCACTCAGCCCGCCCGTCTCCCGGACACACAGACGTGGCTGGAGTTGGGGACCATCCTCGCTGGGTCTGCGCTTCAGCGGCGACACCGGACCGAATGTCTCGTTGGCGATGCCTTCCCCCTCGCTCCGTGCGTGGCGGACCCTGCTTCCCGCTCCTTTTGTGGAGACGAGCCGGCGCCATGAGATCGCAGTTTAATCCCTCTCCAACCATGGGAGAGGGGTGGGAGCAACGCGCTCTTCTCAGCCAATTCCTCCACCGCCCCGGACGCCAGCGTTTCAACGGGGGGTTCGGGTGCCTTCGTCAGGCGACCGACCTGTTGGTCCAAGACGAGGGGAGAGCGTACAAACTCCACACAGACAGCACCTGAACTCGGGTGAACGTGGAGCTGCGACCCCACATTCCACATCAGGACTGTGTGTAAGATTGGGAGCAGTGAGACGGAAGCTTATTTTGTTCCTGTGATTTAAGCCTTTCTTGGGGTTGGGGGGTGGGGTCGTTCTCTGACCACTTGCCTAACAATTAACCTACTCAGATGTGGAGTTACCACAATACAACAGTTCTCAACCTTTTTCTTTCCACTCGCATCCCTGTGCCATTGGTGCTCTGTGATTAGTAAGGGATTGCTTAAGGTGGTCTGTGGGTGGGAAGAAAAAGTTTGAAGACCACTGCTTTAATCATCCCTCATTGACTCGTCATGTGCACGGTTTCAGAACGCTAAAGGAAATGGGCCAATGACAATTTTTCTCAAGCAAAATATTTCAGTAACAATTGGGTCTAGAGCAGTGATTCTCACCCTTTCCTTCCCACTCACATCCCACCTTAAGCAATCCCTTACTAATTACAGAGTTCCAATGGCATAGGGCACACATGTCAAACTCTGGCCCGCGGGCCAAATTTGGCCCACGATATAATTATATTTGGCCCGCAAGATCATTTCAAAAATGTATTAGAGGTGGCCTGCTGGCCGCCGCGCCAGTATAGCGCATGCACAGTAATACAACAAATCCCAGAATGCATTGGCGTCAGCCTGCTAATCGCCCCCACCTCCTCTGTTTATGTTGCAGGGTCTCACCGTGGACTCTGGTTTTGGAGCCTGCCGGTGTCAGGGGAAGCCAAGGCCGCTTCCCAGCGCCCGGAACAGGAGGCCTCGGGCCTGACCTCGCCAGGACCGTTGCCCACTCCCCCCTCCCTGCCGCAGGACTGCGACTCACGGTGACGGGGCTGCTGATCCGCCGAAATGCCGCCCTGCAGCGAGAGCCGATGCCCCCGCACTGTCGTTGTCCAACCCGATCGCCCGCAAACCCCGCCCTCCCGCACACAGGCCTGAGTAAGTATTATGACTCAGGATAAAACGATCTTCCAATAGTTTCATGTCACAGTGATAAATATATTCCTGGTTAAAAATGGTCCTGCACTTGGATACAAGCTCATTAGGTATAAAACTTGAAAAGTGTGGAAATCAAAGGATATCTGTACCAATGGAAAAAGGGCATGGCAAATAACCAACAATCAGTCACCCATTTGATTGTTTCAGGAATCATGTTATTCTCCCACATTCTCAATAGCCCTCAGATTTTACTATTTGACAGCACACTAGCAACATTTGACAAATCCTCCATAGAGAAATATTATTTATTGAATATTTTATTTCTCATTTGTTAATTCTTCTGGAAAGAGTTTATCCAAAACTAATATTAAACATTTATTTTAATAAGAAAAAGTTTAACATTACA
The DNA here is from genome assembly GCF_036971445.1 of Narcine bancroftii. Lineage (NCBI taxonomy): Eukaryota > Metazoa > Chordata > Chondrichthyes > Torpediniformes > Narcinidae > Narcine > Narcine bancroftii. The sequence continues at coordinate 181,206,652 of NC_091473.1, forward strand.
TATGTTGAACGAAGAGAAAACATGCAGATGTTGTTGAAAATTTTCAATAAATATTTAGTTCGGCCCTTGACTTAGTCCAAGTTTTTAATTTTGGCCCTCCATGAATTTGAGTTTGAGACCCCTGATCTAGTCCAATTGTGCGGCTCTATAATAATTTTTAAAGTTTGGTAGTTGTAAGCCTCCTTGTTTATACCATTCTGTTAATTTATTAGGTGCTATCCTCGGTTTCCCCACTTTCCATAAAAATTTCCTTATTATTTTCTTTAAATCCTTGAAAAATTTCTCTGTTAAGCGTATTGGTAATGTCTGAAATAAATATTGTACCCTTGGGAAAATGTTCATTTTAATACAGTTTATCCTTCCTATCAGTGTTGGTGGTAAATCTTTCCAATGCTCTAAGTCAGGGA
>NC_091473.1:181207258-181277120 GCF_036971445.1 Narcine bancroftii
TTGCGATGGGTTCTGTTTAACGTGTCATTTCTCCCGCAGGTGTTGCCTCCCTCAGGTTGGTGACAGCTTCCACAGGTTCCTGTCTCCAGATTCCCTGCCAAATCTTACGTCAACGATCCTTCCATAAACTCGCAAAGTGGCTGAAAAAAGACGAGACGGCGGAGAAGCTGGTGATTGACTCGAATGGACAGTCAGACGATTCCTTCCAGAAAAGGACCAAACTCCACGCTGGGTGGAAGGAGGACGGGGTCTGCACCCTCACTATCCAGAACCTCAAAGATCAGGACGCGGGCTACTACTACTTTACACTGGGCCATTGGTGGTCCATGTCCAATAACAAGAACAATGGGTTCCTGCTCAACATATCCTGTGGGTTTTAACATCACACAAACCCCCTCCTCCTCAAACCCCCTCCCCCTCAAACGCCTCCAACCCCCCCACCCCCTCAAATGCCCCCACCCCCTCAAAACCCCCTCCCCAGCAAACCATTCAAACCCCCCCTCCACCTCAAACCATTCAAAACCCCCCTTCCCCCTCAAACGCCTCCAACCCCCCCTCAAACCCCCCTCCCCTCAAACCATTCAACCCCCACTCCCCTTCAAAACCCTCTCCCCCTCAAACTCCCCTTCCCCCTCAAACACCCCTTCCCCTTCAAACCATTCAAACCCCCCTCCCCTTCAAACCCCCCTCCCCCTCAAAACTCCCCCTCCACCTCAAACCATTCAAAACCCCCTTCCCCTCAAACGCCTCCAACCCCCCTCCCCTCAAACCCCCTCCCCCTCCCGCTCAAACCATTCAAAACCCCCCTCCCCTTCAAACCCCCCTCCCCCTCAAACTCCCCTTCCCCCTGCAAACCATTCAAAACCCCACCCCTTCAAACCCCCTCCACCATCAAACCACCCCTCTCTTCATACAGCCCCTTCAACCCTCTCCCCTCATACTCCCTCCCCCTCAAACATCCTTCCCCTTCAAATCCCCATCATATCCCCTCCCAAATATCTCCCTCCCCCAAAACCCCCTCCCATCTAGTACCCTCACCGTCAAAGCCCCTCCCTCAAACCCTCTCCCCCAAAACCCCCTCCCATCTAGTACCCTCACCGTCAAAGCCCCTCCCTCAAACCCTCTCCCCCAAAACCCCCTCCCCTCTCCCTCAAAGCCCCCATCCCCCACAAACACCCCTCCGCCTCACACCCACTCAAACCTCCCCTTCCCCCTCAAACCTCCACTTCCCCCTCAAGCTTCCCCTCCTCCCATCAACCCCCTCCCACTCAACCTTACCCGCCCTTTAAACCTTCCTCAGTTGTGCATAGTTACCATTCTCTGTTTTCTGAGTCCAATCACACCGGGAAACCGTGCACAGTTCCCGGTCTCCGTATCCCCACACCGGCAGCACCGTGCACAGTTCCCGGTCTCCGTATCCCACACCGGGAGCACCGTGCACAGTTCCCGGTCTCCGTATCCCACACCGGGAGCACCGTGCACAGTTCCCGGTCTCCGTATCCCACACTGGGAGCACCTTGTACAGTTCCCGGTCTCCGTATCCCACACCGGGAGCACCGTGCACAGTTCCCGGTCTCTGTATCCAACACCGGCAGCACCGTGCACAGTTCCCGGTCTCCGTATCCCACACCGGCAGCACCGTGCACAGTTCCCGGTCTCCGTATCCCACACCGGCAGCACCGTGCACAGTACCCGGTCTCCGTTTCCCACACGGGAGCACCGTGCACAGTTCCCGGTCTCCGTAACCCACACCGGGAGCACCGTGCACAGTTCCCGGTCTCTGTATCCCACACCGGGAGCACCGTGCACAGTTCCCGGTCTCGTATCCCACACCGGGAGCACCGTGCACAGTTCCGGTCTCCGTATCCCACACCGGGAGCACCGTGCACAGTTTCCGGTCTCCGTATCCCACACCGGATGCACCGTGCACAGTTCCCGGTCTCCGTATCCCACACCGGGAGCACCGTGCACAGTTCCCGGTCTCCGTATCCCACACCGGGAGCCCCACACCGGGAGCACCGTGCACAGTTCCCGGTCTCCGTATCCCACACCGGGAGCACCGTGCACAGTTCCCGGTCTCCGTATCCCACACCGGGAGCACCGTGCACAGTTCCCGGTCTCCGTATCCCACACCGGGAGCACCGTGCACAGTTCCCGGTCTCCGTATCCCACACCGGGAGCACCGTGCACAGTTCCCGGTCTCCGTATCCCACACCGGGAGCACCGTGCACAGTTCCCGGTCTCCGTATCCCACACCGGGAGTCCGCTACTGCCGCACAAACACTCATTGACCCTCTGTCGCTCTCCCCCTCTCCCACAGCCGTGCCTATCTTTCCGATCATCTCTTCGCCGGGAGAGATCCGTGCAGGGAAGGAAATAAAATTGTACTGCTCAGCGCGGTACATCTGCCCCAATACCCTCTCGTGGGAAATTCCTGGCATGGACTCCAAGGCACTTGAAACCAACAAATATAATGACACAACCTCGGTCTCCGTGACCCTCGTTCCTTCCCCGACAGACCACGGGAAGAAGTGTTCGTGCATGCACTCCCGCGATCAGGGACAGCCCGTGAAACAAAGTGTCACCCTGAACGTGCTGTGTGAGTGTGTTGGAAGTGGGGGATGGGACGCCCGTGGGGGTGGAGGGGATTAGAAGAAACACCCAGAGTAATGGGGCGAACTGTGGTCTGAGGTGCTGAGGGAGGGAGAGGCAGGAAGAGAGAGAGAGAGAGTGAGAGAGAGTGTGTAGAAGAGTGAGTGAGTGAGAGAGAGAGAGAGAGTGTGTGTAGAAGACTGAGTGAGAGAGAGTGTAGAAGAGTGAGAGAAAGAGTGAACAAGATGAAGAAAGGTGAGAGTGAAGGGATAGGTAAGGAGGGGGTGGCGAAGAGGGAAGGGTCGGCAGAGGGGGGCGGCGAGGAGGGGTAGGTGAAGAGGAAGGTGGAGGCGGGGAAGGGACGGTGAAGAGGGAGGGGGAGGCGAGGAGGGAGGGAGGGAGAGGCGAGTTGGGTTAGGTGGTGGAGGCGAGGAAGGAGGGGAAGGGGAGGGGGGCGGCGAAGAGGGAGGGGCGGCGAGGTCCCTGGTGTTTGAAGCTTGCCTCTGCTACCGCAGATGCCCCCACGTTTGCCTACGTCACCATCTCCCACTTCGAGGAGATGAATTTCAGAAAATCTGTCACATTGAGGTGTGGTGTTGGAGACAGTAATCCCCCTGTAACAGAATTCAGATGGAATGAGTCCAGCTCGTGGCGTAAAAGTGACAGCTTCACCCTGGAAGTGGAACAGACACGTGGCCAGAAGTGGTGTGAAGCGAAGAATTCAATCGGAACCATCCGCTCAAATGCCACCAAAATTCTCATTTTATGGTTGGTGTCATGTATCTCTGTAATCCATCCCTCCCCCCACCCCCCCAACCGACCTGCTCCCCATCACCGCGCCATGTCTCTGTAATCCCCTCCGGTCCCCAACACCCCTCCCCGTCTCCGTCACCACCTCCGGTGCCCTCCACCCCTCCCCGCCTCTGTAACCCCCTCCGGTCCCCTCCCCGTCTCTGTCACCCCCTACGGTCCCCTCCACCCCTCCCCGTCTCTGTCACCCCCTCCGGTCCCCTCCCCGTCTCTGTCACCCCTTCCGGTCCCCTCCACCCCTCCCCGTCTCTGTCACCCCCTCCGGTCCCCTCAACCCACCCCGTCTCTGACACCCCCTCCGGTCCCCTCCCTGTCCCTGTCGCCCCCTCCTATCCCCGTGACCCCATTCGTTCTCCCCCTTTGTTTTTACCTTGCCGCCGGGGTTTTGCTGAATCGCTGGTATTTACCCTTTTAGAGAATTCAAGATGGGCTGTGTGGACCCCTCTCTCCCTCCGAGCCGGTTAGGGTCGTGTGTGGTGATCCCTTGCCGATTCCGGATACCCAACAGCCACATGATCCAAATGAAAGGGATCTGGCGGAAAGGCATCACTTCCACGGACAGGAGGTGATCTCGAACTCCATCTACACCGGCCTCTCTGGGGTTCACGAGAAACGAGCTATATTCCTGGGAAACCTGGAGAATCGAGACTGTTCCCTGAAAATCCAGGATGTCCGAACGGTGGACGCTGTAACCTATTACTTTCGGATGGAGACCACTATTGGCAGTTGGTCAGATCAAATTGGTTTGCAGCTTATCGTTTCCAGTAAGCAATGGGGTCACGGCGCTGGTTACAAGATTCCGACGCGTTGCCGGGGGGGGGGGGGGGGGGGGGGGGGATGAGGCTGGTACAATAAGGGGCACGAAACCTTCTCAGACAGGCGTGGGTGGGAGGTAGGGGAGGGAAGGGGGAGATTGGTGAGTCAGGCACATGGGGAGGGTCCGCTGTGTGAAGGAGCTGTATGGGAGGGTGCCAGGAGAGAGGAAAGGTGGAGGCAACGAGGGAAGGGCAGGGGTGGTGTGGGACGGGGCAAGGAGGAGAGGGGAAGCGGTGAGGAGGAGGGAGGCGGTGTGGTGAGGGGCCAGAAAGGAGAAGGGGAGGCAAGGGGAGGGGGTGGGAGCTGTGGACCAGGTCCTCGTTCACCTTTGCCGCGTCAAACCTTGTCCAACAGGGAGATCGGAGACTCCTGAGATTACTGTCCCCGACAAGATTGTCCTGGGGAAGAAGGTCTCTCTGACCTGTACCGTGGGGTCCCACTGCCCCGAGGACACAGCTGAACTTGAGTGGGACCACCCCGACATCCACCGAGAACCCACAATTAGCACAGGGATTCGGGGCAACTATTGGGTCCACAGAAGCACCGTCTCCCTGAGCCCCACCTTCCAGAACAGACAGAAGAAGGTTCGGTGTTCGGCGAGATTTGGCTCGGGGACAGACACAACAGAGAGAGAAGTCGCCCTGGATGTGAAGTGTGAGTGAAAGAGCGGTCCCTTCCACCCCTCCCTGTCTCTGTTACCCCCTCCGGTCCCCTCTACTCCATCCCGTCTCTGTAACCCCCTCCCGTCCCCTCCACCCCTCCCGTCTCTGTAACCCCTCCGGTTCCCTCCACCCCTCCCCGTTTCTGTAACCCCCTTCGGTCACCTCCACCCCTCCCTGTCTCTGTAACCCCCCCTCCACCCCTCCCTGTCTCTGTAACCCCCTCTGGTCCCCAACACCGCTACGTCTCTGTAAACCACTCCGGTCCCCTACACCCCTTGATATATCTTCTCTGCATTTTCCAGATCCTCCACGAAATGCCACCATCTCCATGAGAACATATTTGATGTATTTCGCCCCAGGGCTGTCAGAAGGGGACACAATCGCCCTCACCTGTACCTTCGAGGCTGCGAATCCCTCATCCTGCACATATGGCTGGTTCAGAGATGATCAGAAGGTTCAGGACACGACTAAAGTACTCCTATTTCAATCACTGTCCTTCACAGATTACGGGAAGTACACATGTGAAGTTTTCAATTCGGAAGGAAGCACCAGATCGAAGGAATTCCCAGTGACGGGCAAGTGTAAGTACTTTACAGAACATTGCTCGAGAGGCTCAAATTCATCAGTCTTCAGTCTTGGAAACAAACCATCAATTGGGAGAAAATTTTGATAATAGTGGCCTCTGTAACCCTGGATCAGACCAAACTGGGATCCCTTGCTGTACAAACCCCACCCTCCCCCAGATCCCTCTGCTCCACCAACCTCCCCAAGATCCCTCCGCTCTACTGCACTACCCCGGATCCCCCCACTCCACCGCACTCCCCGGATCCCCCGCTCCACCACACTCCCCAGGATTCCCCCCGCTCCACCGCACTCCCCCGCATCCTCCCGCTCCACCGCACTCCCCCGGAATCCCCCGCTCTACCGCGCTCCCCCAGATCCCCCCACTCCACACACTCCCCCGGATCTCCCCGCTCCACCACACTCCCTCGCTCCACCACCCTCCCCCAGATCCCCCCGTTCTACCGGGCTCTCCCAGTTCCCTCCACTCCACCACATTCCCCTTGGATCCTAATAACGATTTTCTTGCAGATCGACCAAAAGAAGTTCACATCAAGGGTAACATAAAAGGCCAGGAACACATAAATCAAGTGACCGTGTGGGAAGGCGAAAAATTGACCCTGACATGCTTGAGCAAGAGGAGCGAACCCCCAATCTCGCACTACACTTGGTATTGGGATAACAAATGGAGGTGGGGCGAAAAATCGATGGTGCTGACTGTCACCCAGCAGGACCAAGGAAAGTACTGCTGTGAGGCAACAAACAAGGTTGGGGTTGGAAGATCGCCAACATTCACCGTCAACGTTTATTGTGAGTCTTCTGTCGGGGGAGGGTCTCGACACTGGCTGTTCACTGCTGCCTTTCAACACACAGGGTATAGTGCTTCAGTGATTCAGAGCGCAGGGCATGGTGTTACAGTCACAGAGCGCAGGGTGCGTGGTTACAGTCATAACACACTACATTCCGCAGATCTCTCAGCTTTCAACGCTCCCCCGGATCCCTCCGCTCCACCACCCTTCCCCGGATCTCTCCGCTCCACCACATTCCCCCGGATCCCTCCGGTCCACCACCCTTCCCCGGATCCCTCCGGTCCACCACATTCCCCCACCCCCCATCCCTCCGCTCCACTGCATTCCCCTTGGATCCTAATAACGATTTTCTTGCAGATCGACCAAAAGAAGTTCACATCAAGGGTAACATAAAAGGCCAGGAGCACATAAATCAAGTGACCGTGTGGGAAGGCGAAAAATTGACCCTGACATGCTTGAGCAAGAGGAGCGAACCCCCAATCTCGCACTACACTTGGTATTGGGATAACAAATGGAGGTGGGGCGAAAAATCGATGGTGCTGACTGTCACCCAGCAGGACCAAGGAAAGTACTGCTGTGAGGCGACAAACAAGGTTGGGGTTGGAAGATCGCCAACATTCACCGTCAACGTTTATTGTGAGTCTTCTGTAGGGGGAGGGTCTCGACACGGACTGTTCACTGCTGCCTTTCCCCACATAGGGAATGGTGCTTCAGTGATTCAGAGAGCGGGGAGCGTTGTGACGGTCACAGAGTGCGGGGAGCGTTGTGACGGTCACAGAGTGCGGGGAGCGGTGTGACAGACACAGAGCACTGCCCTTTGATGCTCTCCCCGGATCTCTCTGACCCCGACGCTCTCCCCGGACCCCTCTGCCCCCGACGCTCTCCCCGGACCCCTCTGCCCCCGACGCTCTCCCCGGACCCCTCTGCCCCTTGACGCTCTCCCCGGATCTCTCTGCCCCCGACGCTCTCCCCGGACCCCGCTGCCCCACATCTTAATAGCGATTATTTTGCAGATAAGCCAAAAAACGTTGATATCAAGTCTAGCGTGAAAGGCCTGATGCTCGGAGAACCAGTGACCGTGCAGGAAGGCCAAACATTGGTCCTGGTTTGCATGAGCGAGTGGAGCCAGCCCCCAGTCTCCAACTACACATGGTATCAGAACGGCACTAAGAGGTGGACCAATGAAACTGTGGTGCAGAAAGTCACCCGGCAGCACAGCGGAAGATACCAGTGTGAGGCCACGAACCTGGTCGGGAAGGGGGTTTCGCCAAATCTCACCATCAACGTTCAGTGTGAGTCTCCCGTATAGGGATGGGTACCATACTCCCTGTTAACTACCGCCTTTCCCCACACAGGGAGCGGGGTTACAGTCACAGTGCGGGGTAGAGCACAGGGAGGGGGAGATGAGGAAGGTGGGGACAGATGGGCGCTGGAAGTGGAGGTGAGGAGGGGGTGATGGAGAGGGAGGGGAGGCAAAGAGGGTGGGAGGGGTGGTGAGGAGGATCTGGTGGTCCAGATTGACAAGATCCCCTTTCTCCCCACAGACCCTCCCACAAACGTGCGAATAATTGGCCCTTCTGAGGTGCGCGTGGGCCAGACTGTGACCTTCATTTGCCATTGTGAGGCCAATCCTGTGTGTGTGTCCTACACCTGGAGCAGGTTGTGTGGGTCACATGTCACAACACTGAGCCCAAGAACATGGGAATATGACCTGAGGGTCTCAATGTCTGACCTGTACTGTCAGTATCGCTGTCGAGGGACAAGCAGCATCGGGGAACTGGACTCTTTTCTCCTACCCCTCAATGTACAATGTGAGTTTCAACTATTCTACTCCTCACTGTTCACAGCAACGTTCTCATACCTTGGTCTCTGGTCTCTGTAACCACCCCCCCCACCCCCCCCCAGTCCCTACACCTCTCCCCATCTCTAACCCCCTCCGGTGCCATCAGCCCCTCCACCCCTCCCTGCCTCGGTAACCTCCTCCAGTCCCATACACCCTCCCTGTTTCTGTAAACCCCTCCAGTCCCCAACACCCCTCCCTGTCTCTTGTAACCCCCTCCGGTCCCTTCACCCCCTCCCTGCCTCTGTAACCCCCTCCAGTCCCCTACATCCCTCTCTGTCTCTGTCACCCCCCTCCGGTCCCCTACACCTTCCCTGTCTCTGTCACTCCCTCCGGTCCTCTACACCCCTCCTTGTCTCTGTCGCCCTCTCCGGTCCCCAACACCCTCCCTATCTCTGTCACCCCCTCCAGGGAGGGCACCCTTTTCTTTTTACACAGAGAGAGAGGTCGGGCCTCAAATGCATTGCCGGGGATAGGAGTGGAGGCTGGAACAATAGAGACACTTTAAAGCCTCTTAGGCACATAGAACACTTCAGCACAGTCTAGGGCCATCATGTCATGATGCTGTGCTGATCTCTACTATCAGGCCCTCTGCCCCACACCCACCACCCTCAAGGGGAGGAGAGTTGAGGGGAGACACAGAGAGCGGTAGGGGCCTGGAATGTGTTACTGGGGTTGGGGGCGGAGGCTGGAACAATAGAGACACTTTAAAGCCTCTTAGGCACATAGAACACTTCAGCACAGTCTAGGGCCATCATGTCATGATGCTGTGCTGATCTCTACTATCAGGCCCTCTGCCCCACACCCACCACCCTCAAGGGGAGGAGAGTTGAGGGGAGACACAGAGAGTGGTAGGGGCCTGGAATGTGTTACTGGGGTTGGGGGCGGAGGCTGGAACAATAGGGACATTTAAAAGGCTCGTAGACAGCTCACCGAAATAGAAAGTTGTGGAGTTGAGGGAAGGGAGGTGGAGATAGGGAGTAGGTTTATATGGGTCAGCATGACATTGTGGGCTGAAGGACCTAGACAGGTCTGTTGGCTGAGACTGGTTAGGTGATTAGGCAAGGTAAAGGCCAACAGAAAACAGGGTGTGGAATAATGAGAAGCCAAAATTGGAGGTGCCCTAGGACTTTGGATGGTTTCTACACGAGTCACGGATGCACTGTCAATAATCACAACCGACTGTGGCTTTTATTCAGCGTCAAGCTCAGTCACTGATCGAGGCAGAGTGGAATGGGGCTATGGGTAAGATCAGTGTTTGGCCTTTACCACACCTAATGACAGGAAAGATAGTAATAAGGTAGAAAGAATGCAGAGAAGATTTACTAGGATGTTGGACAGACAAACCAAGGAAGGACGGACGCAGTGAATGGTTGGGCACTGAGGAGTGTGGGAGAACAGAAGGATCTGGGAACACAGATACAGAATTCCCTGAAAGGGGTTTCACAGGTGGACAGCATTGTAACAAGAACTTTTGGCAAAATGGCCTTCATAAATCAAAGTATTGAGTCCAGGAATTGGGATGTTATGGTGAAGTTGTATAAGATATTGGTGAGGCCAAATTTGGAGAATTGTGTGCAGTTTTGGTTACTGAACTACAGGAAAGATCTCAATAAGATAGAAAGAAGGTAGAGAAGATTTACTAGGATGTTGCCCGGACGTCAGGAACTGAGTTACAGGGAAAGGTTAAACAGGTTTGGACTTTTTTCCCTGGAGCGTAGGAGATTTGATATTTAAAATGATGAGGGGGACAGACAGATTAAATGTAAGTCGGCTTTTCTCACTGAGGGTGGGTGAGATACAAACCAGAGGACGTGGGTTAAGGGTGAAAGGGGAAAGATTTAGGGGGGAACAAGTTTAGGAGTTACTTATCACCACAGTGTCCGGGACCAGGGTTCGAATCCCGCGCTGTCTGAAGGAACGTTCTCCCCGTGTCTGCATGGGCTTTGCCCAGGGGTTCTGGTTTCCACCCACAGTTCGAATCATCCTGAGGGTTTGTAGGCCAATTGGGGCAGCATGGGCTCATGGGCCAGAAGGGCCTGTAACTATGCTGCATAAACATGTTTAAAATTGGGGGGACTTTTTCACGCAGTGAGCGGTTGGAGTGTGGAACGAGCTGAGTTTCTGAATGTGGGCTCGATTTTGACTTTCAAGGAAGATTTTGTGTGTCCATGGATGGAAGCTGTGTGGAGGGCATTGGACCAGATGTGGGTCAGTGGGACGAGGCGGCACAGACTAGAAGGGCTGAAGGGGCTTGTTTCTGTGCTGGGGGGATTCTATGCTTCAAGTACAGGTCGCCATGGACGGGGAGGGTTAGATGGGCACACTCCACTCCTGAGCATCGCCCGCTGTCAGTCGCGTGCTGAGAGAGTCCCCTAACTGCACTGCCCTCTGCAGACAGCCCCACCAACGTCAGCGTGCGGGCTCCGAGCGAAGCAGTGGAAGGGGAGAGGGTGGTTCTGGCCTGCCTGAGCTCTGGCAACCCCCCGGCCATCAGTTACCAGTGGAGAAAGAGGTGCGGTGAGAGGGATGAGCGGCTGGAAGGCACAACGTCAGAGATTCAGGTCACGCTCTCCCAAGATGGGCGATGTGGTTATTCCTGCAGTGCAGAGAACATGTTGGGATTCGGCGAATCACCATCCAAACACATCACCATTAAATGTGAGTCTTAAACCCCTGACCCGAACTAACACAGAAGGGGCAGGGGGAGGAGGGAGGAAGGGGCAGGAGAGGAAAGAGGAGGGGGCAGGGGAGGAAGAGGAGGAGGAGAGAAGGCAAGAAGGGGCAGGGGAGGAGGGAGGAAGAGGCAGGGGAGGAGGAGAGGAGGGAGGAAGGGGCAGAGGAGGAGAGGAAGGGGCAGGGAGGAGGGGGCAGAGGCGGAGGAGAGGAGGGAGGATGGGGCAGAGGAGGAGGATCGGGCAGGGGAGGAGGAGAGGAGGGAGGAAGGGGCAGGGGAGGAGAGAGGAAGGAAGGGCAGGGGAGGAGGAGGGAAGAGGAGAGAAAGGAGGAGGAGGGAGGGTGGGGCAGGGGAGGAGGAGGGAGGGAAAGGCAGGGGAGGAGAAGAGGGGGGAGGGAGGGGAAGGGGAGGAGGAGAGGAAAGAGGAAGAGGGGAGGAGGAGAGGAAGAGGGGAGGAGGAGAGGAAAGGAAGAGGGGAGGAGGAGAGGAAAGAGGAAGAGGGGAGGAGGAGAGGAAAGAGGAAGAGGGGAGGAGGAGAGGAAAGAGGAAGAGGAGAGGAAAGGGGAAGAGGGGAGGAGGAGAGGTAGGAGGGAGGAACAGGGGAGGAGAAGGAGGGAGGGAGGGGCAGAGAGGAGAGAGGAAAGGACAGAGGAGGAGAGACCAACAGGTAAGAGGTCACAGGTGGATCCAGGTGCGAAGGTTAGAAGAGAAAGAAACTGAGGTGATGGGGGGGCGTGAGGGGGCAGCTCTGAAATGGAGAGGGAAGGGAAGGAGGTGGGGGGAAGGAGAAAGGGGGGACAAGAGAAACTCGGGGTGGGGGGGAGAGGGGGGGGTTAACGGAAACCAGCGGTCGACGTTAATACTGTCTGGGTGGAGGGGTCCAGACAGGTACCAGGTGAATATCACTATCCCAATATCCAACTCCTAATCCCAGTAACCCCCACATTTCTTCGCCCCATCTCCAAAGTCCATATTCCAAAACCCCCATTCCCACACACAGGGCCCTCCTCAATGTTTGGGACAAAGAGACATTTTCCCTTTATTTGCCCCCGTGTTCCACAGTTTTAAATTTGTAATCAAACAATTCACATCAGGAGGAGTCACGTGATGGAGTAGTGGCCGGTCAGGGAATTCCAGCCCTCTCTGGAAAAGTTGAAAAAAAAAACGCACAAAACACAAAGGTACAAGAGTAAAAATTAAAACAAAGTAAAAATAAAGGTGAGAAGAAAATGGCAGCGAAGAGAGAAAAGTCAAAAACAATGGGAAGAAGAGAAGATGAAAGAACGTCGGAAGTAGAAGGTGAAGGCCTTACCTGTCCGAGGAGGCCCGCCGCGGAGAGAGAAGCCCGCTCCCTCAGGTCAGTGGAAGTCCCGGGCTCGGGACTACAAAAATGGCTTGCGGAGCCGAGTAAAAGTGCGCAACCGCGCATGCGCATGAAAAAAAACACACTGACGGGAGGGGGGAACAGCTGCGAAGTCGATCTCCACAGGTGAGAGAGACACCTGCAACACAGCAACAGGTGCAGAACATAGAAAATAATGACAACAAGAAAGAAGAGGGTAAAAAGAAAACAAGGAAACAACAGATGGTCAACCCAGAGGAAGAAGAAGAAGAACAGAAAGAAGTGGAAGAAGAAGAGAAAGACAAGACAATGGATATATCTTTTTTTAAAGAATATATGGAATCAGTGAAAGAATGGCAATTACAATAATTTAATGAGATAAAAAGAATTAAGAGTGCAGAAGAAAAAATGAATAAAATAGAAACGGTCATATCGGGGATAGGAAAAAGAGTGGATAATGTGGAAGAACGAGAAATAATCGTAGAAATGGAAGTAGAGGACTTAAAAGAGAAATTAGAAGAATCTAATAAAAAAGTTAAAGAGGCACATGAGCTGTTAGCTCAGAAGATAGATATAATGGAAAACTATAATAGAAGAAATAATATAAAGATAGTGGGCCTTAAGGAAGATGAAGAAGGCAAGAATATGAGAGAATTTATAAAAGATTGGATCCCCAGGGTCCTAGGAAGACCAGAATTACAGGAAGAAATGGAAATAGAGAGGGCACATAGAACATTAGCCCCAAAACCACAACCGCAGCAAAAACCAAGATCCATTTTAGTAAAATTCTTAAGATATACAACAAGGGAAAATATATTGGAGAAAGCAATGAAGAAAATAAGAGAAGACAAAAAGCCACTGGAATACAAAGGTCAAAAAAATTTTTTCTATCCAGACATAAGTTTTGAACTCCTGAAGAAGAGGAAGGAGTTCAATACAGCAAAAACGATCTTATGGAAAAAAGGATATAAATTTATGTTAAAGTACCCAGCGGTACTTAAAATAGTTATTCCAGGTCAACAAAACAGACTATTCTCGGATCCAGAGGAAGCACGAAAATTTGCAGAACAACTACAAAACAGACAGAGAGATGAAGACATGTAATGAGAGTAAAAATGACCACAAACTATATGTATGTGTGTATATGGATATATAGAAGTGTATGTATATATGTGCATACATGAATGTATCCGTATTTAGAGGAAAATATATAGAGTATAGATAAGAATTAATAAGGGAATGAAAGGGAATAGAGGAAATAAGGAGGGAATTAAAAGAGTGACCTTTGTTATATATGAAAATTGAAATCTTTTCTGGGGGGGGCTGGGTGGGGAGGAGTTACGGTCACTGCAAAATCAGTTGACGTTTGCGAGTGAATTCGCAAATCCAAATGGAGAGGGGAGATGTGGTTGCCCGGCAAGGGATAAAGGGCAACTCAGGAGGGGGAGGGGAGAATGGGGTTAAAGAAGTTTTAAATAGGAGAATAAGGAAAATGTTTGATGTTTTAGAAATGTTGTCTTATAAAGTGTTCAAAACAAGAAAGCAGAAATGGATAAGAAGGAAAGGTGATGATGGAGAAATGGAAAGGGAAGATAAACAAAGTATGAAATGGCTATGTTGAACTATATGACTTTAAATATTAACGGAATACATAACCAAATCAAAAGGAAGAAACTGCTAAATTTACTGAAAAAAGAAAAAATTGATATAGCATTTGTGCAAGAAATGCATTTAACTGAATTGGAGCACAAGAAATTAAAGAGAGATTGGGTAGGACACGTAACAGCAGCATCATATAATTCAAAAGCAAGAGGAGTAGCTATATTAATCAGTAAAAATATACCAATTAAAATAGAAGAGGAAATAATAGATCCAGCAGGGAGATATGTAATGATAAAATGTAAGATATATTCGGAGTTTTGGAATCTACTCAATGTATATTCACCTAACAAAGAAGATCAAAAGTTTATGCAAGATGTTGTTTTGAAGATAGCAGATTCGCAAGGGAACATATTAATAGGAGGGGATTTCAACCTTAATTTGGATTCAAATATGGATAAAACTGGGAAAAAAATTAGCAGAAAGAACAAAGTAACCAAATTTATAATTAAATCGATGCAAGAAATGCAACTTTTGGATATATGGAGGAAACAACACCCAAAGGAAAAGGAATATTCATATTATTCGGGTAGACATAAAACATATTCAAGAATAGACCTATTTCTGTTATCAGCTCGTATGCAAGATAGAGTAAGAAAAACAGAATATAAAGCTAGAATATTATCGGACCATTCACCCTTGATATTGACAATAGAGTTAGAGGACATCCCTCCAAGAATGTATAGATGGAGATTAAACTCCATGGTTATCAAAAGGGAGGATTTTAGAGAATTCATTTAAAGAAAAATTAAAATGTACTTTGAAATAAATACAGAATCAGTGAAAGAAAAATTTATACTATGGGATGCAATGAAAGCGTTCATTAGAGGGCAAATAATAAGTTATGTAACCAAGATGAAGAAGAACTATAATCAGGAAACAGAACAGTTAAAAAATAAGGAATTGATTGAAACAAATATTGTATTCTAGGAAAAATATTCATTTTTATGGTATTAATCCTCCCTAGTAAACCCAAAGGTAGATCCGTCCACCTAATCAAATCTAATTTAATCCTTTTTATTAAAGGAAAATAATTAATTGAATATAATTCTTGAAATTCCGTATTAACATTAATTCCTAAATATTTAATTTGTGTAGTCCACTTCAAATTTGTAATATTTTTATTTACTGAATAATCACCTTTACAAATTGGTAAAATTTCACTTTTAGCCCAATTTACTTTGTAACCAGATAATTGGCCATAAATTTCTAAACATTCTTGAATTGCAGGTAAAGAAATATCTGGATCCACCAAATATAATAAAACATCATCAGCAAATAAATTAATCAAATATTCAAATATTCTAATAATAATAGTGAATGATCCAAAACCAATCTAGCCTTATACTCCACAGATGTAACCCTATCCTGCAAATGTGCTGATATTAAAAAATAATCAATTCTAGAAAAAGAATTATGTCACAAGGAATAAAAAGAAAAATCTTTCTCTGTAGGATTAACTCTTCGCCAAATATCAATTAAATTCAAATCTGCCATCATATTAATCACTTGGATTGCCATCTTAGACTTCTTAATTACTCTTGGGTACTTATCCAATAAAGGCTCCAACACCACATTCAAATCTCCCCCAACATCACATTAGAGTTCGATTGTCCAAGTAATAAAGACATATCCACAACAAAAGCTGTATCCTCAACATTAGGAGCATAAACATCAAGCAAAGTCCATGCCTCATTAAAGATTGTACAATTTAATTTTAATAATCTTCCATCTTATATAAAGCGATTAGAGAATTCTTATGGAAGGGAAAATTTCCGAGAGTAGCAATGAGAAAATTGATGTGGGATTTTCAATTTGGAGGTTTAAGATTACCGAATTTTCAGCATTATTATGAAGCAGCTCAATTCAAATTTCTTAGTGCATTAATGAATATGGACGACCCACCTAGTTGGGTAAAGATAGAAATGGTGGTTATTTTAGAAAAATTTCCTCATGAGTTTTTGTTTCGATGGAATAAAAATTTATTACGAACTTATGATGTACCAATATTGAAACATTTATTGAATTTATGGACAAGTAAACTTTAAAAATTGGGACTTAAAAATATATATTCTGGAAGATTGCCATTATATAATAATCAACTTGTTCCTTTTACGGTCTCCAATGCCACTTTGAAACAATGGGAAAAGAAGGGAATAAAAAATTTATCTGATTGTTTTTCTGAGGGTTGTTTTTGTTCCTTTGACGAATTACAAAGGAAATATGGTATTAGTGCAAATTCTATATTTGTATATTATCAATTAAGATCTTTTGTAAAACAGTTATGTGGTCGACATATGATTTTATTGCCTGAATCTAGTTTTGAAGAATATGTACTTTCAATACCAAAAAAGGGATATATATCTGATTTGTATTGTATTTTACAAGAAATTGATAGTAAAAAAGACTGGGATAAAGATAAGTTGAAATGGGAAAAACATTTAGGACATAAAATAGCTGAAGAAGCTTGGATGGAAATTTGTCAGAATAGTATTCGGAAATTAATTAATGCTAGACTAGCGATGATTAATTATAATTTTATTCATCAGCTATATTTAACGCCGGAGAAATTAAAAACATTTGGTTTTAGTAAGTTGGATTCTTGTTTTCGATGTGATCAGACGGCAAATACTTTTTTGCATACTGTTTGGCTTTGTGATCGATTGCAACAGTTTTGGAAATGTATTCAATCTGTTTTTAACAGTTTATATAATATCCATCTTGTATTAGATCCCAATATATTTTTATTAGGGAACATGCAATCATTAATCAATTTAGGTTTAGAGGATTATCAGATTTCATTTATTTATTTAGCTTTAGTTGTGGCTAAGAAATGTATAGCACTTACTTGGAAAGATAGAAATATACTAACTTTAGATAAGTGGTATTTGGAAATGAAATTTTGTTTGACTATGGAAAGGATATCTTTTTCAATTCAGGATAAGATGTCTTTTTATAAGTTAAAGTGGACTCCGTTTGCTAATTATATGCATTTAAGTTTGATTTAAATATATGTTTATATTTTAGTATTGACAATTTTTTGTTGTTGTTGTTGTTAGAATTTTTTTAGGTTAAGTTTTATCTCTTTTTTTTGTAAGTGGGTATTTTTTCATATATAATATTGTCAATTTTATTAACTCTTCACTCTTTAATTTGGGGGGAGGGTTGGACTAATTTTAAGTTAGACTATTAATATTGTGTTACAATTAACGGGGGGGGGTTATTTTGTGTAGTTTTCTGATGTAATATTGTAATCATACCTTTTTAAATTTTTATTTTCTATTTTTCTTTAAATGTTATTCTTTATAGTATTCATGTCATAAAATTTTAAATAAAGTCTTTAAAAAAAAGGAAACAGAGCAGTTGGAAAGGGAAATAGTAAATATAGAAAAAGAATTAGCAATGAAGAAAGATACAACTAAAAGAAGAGAATTGGCAGATAAAAAAGTAAAATATGAAACACTACAAACATATAAGGTGGAGAAGAACATAATGAAGACAAAACAGAAATATTATGAACTAGGGGAAAAAATGCACAAAATCCTAGCATGGCAGCTTAAGACAGAACAAGCTAAGAGAATGGTATTGGCATCAAGGAAAAAAGACAAACAAATCACATATAATCCAACAGAGATCAATGAAAACTTTAGAGAATTCTATGAACAATTATACCAAACTGAAAATGAAGGGAAAGAAGGCAAAATAGATGAATTTTTAACTAAAATTGAACTACCAAAATTACAAATAGAGGAACAAAATAAATTAACAGAACCATTTGAAATAGTAGAAATACAAGAGATAATAAAAAAAACTACCAAATAATAAAACACCAGGAGAGGATGGATTTCCAACAGAATTCTATAAAACATTTAAAGATTTATTAATTCCTCCCCTCCTGGAAGTAATCAACCAGATTGACAAAACACAAAGCTTACCAGATTCATGTAAAACAGCAATAATTACAGTAATACCAAAGCAAGGGAAAGATCCACTTGCACCAGCGTCATATAGACCAATATCATTACTTAACACAGATTATAAGATAATAGCTAAACTATTAGCAAACAGATTAGCAGATTATGTACCTAAAATGGTAAATCTAGACCAAACTGGATTTATTAAAAAAAGACACACAACAGACAATATTTGTAAATTTATTAACTTAATTCATGCAGTAGAAGGGAGTAAAGCGCCAACAGTAGCAGTTGCTTTAGTCGCAGAGAAGGCCTTTGACAGAGTAGAATGGAATTATTTATTCAAAGTATTGCAAAAATTCAGTTTACCAGAGAAGTATATTAATTGGATTAAAGCATTATATAAGGGGCTATTGGCAAAAGTGACAGTAAATGGATATATATTAAAGCAATTTAATTTAAGCAGATCAACAAGGCAGGGATGCCCACTATCACCCTTATTGTTCGTGTTAGCTATAGAACCACTAGCAGAATTGATAAGAACAGAAAATAATATAAAAGGGATAAAAATAAAAGACAAGGAATATAAAATCAGTTTATTTGCGGACGATATTATAGTATACTTAACAGAACCAGAACTATCAATAAAAGCATCATATAAGAAATTGAAGGAATATGGAGAAGTGTCGGGTTACAAGATTAACGTAAATAAAAGTGAAGCAATGCCAATGAATAATGCGGATTTCTCAAAATTTAAGAAGGAATCATCATTCAGATGGCAAATGCAAGCAATAAGATACCTAGGTATACAAATAAATAAAAATCTCGGCTATCTATATAAACTCAATTATTATCCACTAATGAAAAAATTACAGGGCGATTTAGAG
This sequence comes from Narcine bancroftii, assembly GCF_036971445.1. Lineage (NCBI taxonomy): Eukaryota > Metazoa > Chordata > Chondrichthyes > Torpediniformes > Narcinidae > Narcine > Narcine bancroftii. The sequence goes on from NC_091473.1 coordinate 181,225,828, forward strand.
CATTGGAAAGATTTACCACTAACACTAATAGGAAGGATAAACTGTATTAAAATGAACATTTTCCCAAGGATACTATACCTATTTCAGGCATTGCCAATACATTTGATGGAGAAATTCTTCAAGGAGTTAAAGAAAATAATAAGGAAATTTTTATGGAAAGGGGGGAAACCGAGGATAGCACTAGATAAATTAACAGAATCGTATAAACAAGGAGGCTTACAACTGCCAAACTTTAAAAATTATTATAGAGCCGCACAATTAAGATACCTATCAGAGTTTTATCAAACAAGGGAAAAGCCAGACTGGACTAGATTAGAACTAGATAAAATAGGGGAAAAGATACCTGAACACATATTATATAAATGGGATGAAAAATTGGTACAACGTAGGAGTTCTCCAGTATTACATCATCTGCTCAATATTTGGAAGAAGATTCATGTCGAAAGGAATAAAACAAATTACCAATTACCAAAACTAATAATGACGCAAAATCAGTTACTCCCTTTTACAATAGATAACCTTTCCTTTAGAGAATGGGAGAAAAAAAGGGATCAAAAGAATAGAAAATTGTTTTTCAGGAAATAGATTATTATCCTTTGAACAAATGAAGGATAAATATAATATAACTCAAGATACAGTGTTGGCATATTACCAATTGAGATCCTACATGAAGGACAAATTAGGAAGTAGTCTGAGGTTACCAGAGGGAAGTAACTTTGAATATGTGATTACAGATACAATGATAATCAAAAGATTTATAACAAATATGCATATTAAACTGCAAGAAAAGGAGAATGAGGAAAGAAATGATAAAACTAAACAAAAATGGGAACAAGATTTAAATATAAAGATAAAGAAGGAAACATGGGAGAAGTTATGCTCTAGAACGATGAGAAATACAATAAATACGAGGTTACGTATGATACAATATAACTGGATACACAGGCTATACATTACACCTCAAAAGTTAAATAAATGGAACCCAACAGTATCGGACAGATGTTTTCATTGTAAAAAAGAAATGGGAACAACAATTCATGCAATCTGGACATGTGAGAAAGTAGAAAAATTTTGGGAAGATCTAAACCAGATATTAAATAAAATAACAGAAAACAATATACCAAAAATCCCAGAGATCTTCCTCCTAAGTAACATAAAAAACAAAGAATTTGGACTTGATTTGGATGGTGCACAAAAAAGATTTGTTAAGAAAGCTCTAGCCGTAGCAAAAAAAATGTATTATGTCAACCTGGAAATTGGAAGATAATTTGACAATACAACAATGGCATGTAGAAATGAATAAATGTATTCCATTAGAAAAAATAACATATAATTTAAGAAATAATATTGAAATATTTGAACAAATATGGAAGCCATACATGAAACACAATAGAGAAAACTTACCGGGGACATCTACCACCTAAATTAACGAAAGGAGAAGGAAATGAAAAGAATTGACTGAGTGGAATTTCTTGTTTATTTTTATTGAATGACAACATTGTTTGACTGATTTAATGTGTCTTAGATTTTGTATTTTAAATGAATGGGGGGGAGGTAGGGAGGGTGGGATGGGAGGAGGGAGGGGGGGAGAAAATGACACTGTATATATTTGAAAAGGAAAATGTATGTATCTTGGTCAGTGTGGTTTATGGTGTGAAAAATAAAAAATTAAAAAAAAACAATTTACATCTGATTAAAGTGTACATTCCAGATTTTATTCCAGGGTTTTGTTTTGACTGTGTAGAAATTACAGCATTTTTTATACAGTGTTCCCCCATTTAAGGGCCCTGTAATGTTGGGACGTTTGGCTTGACGGGTGTTTTTGATACTTGGGGATGTTTAATTGCTTCGTTAGAGTTGGTTTAAGAGAGCTGGGCTTTGGTTCAAAGCTTTTGATCACCTTTGGAGTCTGCAGTTGCCATTTTTCAACATGAGGACCAGAGTTGTCCCAATGAAAGTCAATAAAGCTGTAATGAGACTGGACAAGAATAAAGCAGTGAGAGACACGGCCCAAACCATAGTATTATCAAAATCAACAGTCTGGAATATCACTAAGAAAGAAGACTTCCCCACCCCCCCCCCCACCCCCAATGGGGATGTATGATAGACCCCTTTAATGGGCTAAGGGAATTAGAGGAGCAAATTTGTAAGAAAACATAGGAAACAGGTGTAGGAGTAGGCCATTCAGCCCTTCAAGCTGACACCGCCATTCATTTTGATCATGGTTGATCATTGTTCTGCCTTCTCCCCAGACCCCTGATCCCCTTTGCCACAAGGGCCAAATCTAACTCCCTCTTAAATGTAGATAAGGAACTAGCTTCAACCACTCGCTATGGTGAATAATTCCACCAATTCGCCCCTCTCTGGGAGAAAAAAAGATTCTCATCTCAGTCCTAAAAGACTTTCCCCTTATCCTTAAACTGTCACCCCTGCTTCTGGTTTTCCCCAACATTGGGAACAACCTTCCTGCATCTAGCCTGTCCAATCCCTTAAGAATTTTATACGTTTCTATAAAATTCCCCTCAGTCTTCTAAATTCCAGCAAGTATAAGCCTAGTAGATCCAGCCTTTCTTCATATGCAAGTCCTGCCATCCCTGGTATCAATCTAGTGAACTTTCTTTGCACTCCCTCCATGGCCAGGATACTTTCCTCAGGTAAGGAGACCAAGACTGTACACAATACTCCAGGTGTGGTCTCACAAGGGCCCTGTACGGCTGCAATAGACCCTCTCTGCTCCTGTACTTGAATCCTCTTGCTGTTAATGCCTACACCTTCTTCCTGACAAGTGTTTCTGCTCTGTCGGATGGGCAATGAGGGATTTTTCTTCACGATTATGTGAATTCTTCTGCTATCAACATTGGAGTCTGCCTTGACCGACCAGTCCATTTGCAATTACTGAGCTCACCAGTTCGCTCTTCCTTCTTAATGATGTTGATTTAGTCATCCTACGGTTTTGGCCATGTCTCTCACTGCTTTATTCTTGTCCAGTCTCATTACGGCTTTATTGACTTTCATTGGGACAACTTTGGTCCTCGTGTTGAAAAATGGCAACTGCAGACTCCAAAGGTGACCAAAAGCTTCGAACCAAAGCCCAGCTCTCTTAAACCAGCTCCATCGAAGCAATTAAACGTCCCCGAGTATCACAAACACCCGTCAAGCCAAATGTCCCAACATTATGGGGCCCTTAAATGGGGGAACTGTATAAAAAAATGCTGTAATTTCTACGCAGTCGAAATAAAACCCTGGAATAAAATCTGGAATGTGCACTTTAACCAGATGTGAATTGTTTGATTACAAATTTAAAACTGTGGAGTACAGGGGGAAAATAAAGGGAAAACATCTTCATCCCAAACATTATGGAGAGCACTGTATTCCCACACCCCTATCCCTGACCCCAGGCCCTAAACACTCCTGGGAGTGTTTGCCCCTGGACATTCCAAAGAACGTTACCATTCTCATGGAGGAGGTGATGGGGGGAAGGAGTGAATGCGTTCTGGGAATGACCAACTTCTGATCCTTCGTGATTACAGGGAACAGCCAGAGGAAGGTCCTTGTCAGTGTCACACCAACGGTTATCTTCCTGGGAATACTGGGAGCACTAGGGATCTTCTGCATAATAAAGTAAGTAGCAACCATAGTCTCCATGTCCCTGGGTCAGACCACACCGGGAGCAACGTGCACAGTACCCGGTCTCCGTATCCCACACCGGGAGCACCGTGCACAGTACCCGGTTTCCGTGTCCCACACCGGGAGCACCGTGCACAGTACCCGGTCTCCATATCCCACACCGGGAGCACCATGCACAGTTCCTGGTCTCCGTATCCCACACTGGGAGCATCGTGTAGTTCCCGGTCTCCGTATCCCACACCGGGAGCACCGTGCACAGTACCCAGTCTCCGTATCCCACACCGGGAGCATCGTGCACCATTTCCGGACTCCGTATCCCACACCAGGAGCACCGTTCCTGGTCTCCATATCCCATACTGGGAACACCATGCACAGTTCCCGGTCTCCATATACCACACTGGGAGCATCGTGTAGTACCCGGTCTCCGTATCCCACACCGGGAGCACTGTGAACAGTTCTAAGTCTAAGTGTCCCTGGGTTATATTTATGGACCTGCTGTGACGTTGTGATTCACTTTCTCCATCAATAGAAAGAAGCGAGGTCAGGCTGCCGATGAATGGAATTCCGATGCCATTAACGTTGTTTACAGTGTGGTGAACAAGCCCACTAAGGTACGCCAGAGGTGCAACGGGGAGATTATTCAGTCCCTCAATGCTACCCCACTTGATCTAATTCCAATTGCACCATCTCTTTCCTCTACACCCTAACCCGAGGCTATTCATCCCCTTTCTCCCATTCTACTCCTCAATGCAAAGGATCTTCAGAACTAAGGAAAAGACCCTTCAACCTATATCATTCATACTGGCCCAGTGTCCTATCTGAAATTGTCTAAGTTCCCTGCGTTCATCCCATCCCACCCTTCCCTCCCCACAAAGGCATCTTAAAGAGGTCACTTATTCCTGTTCCTCCCTCAGAATTCCTCCACCAATTCCCATTGTCCTATTCTGACCTCCTTCATCTCAACCTCATCTTCATCCTCCTACTCCTCTCCCATTTCACCTCTTCTGCCCTTCTCCCTCCACATTCCTTCACTTCTCTCCTTCCACTCCCCTTCTACCCCTTCCTCCAAATCCTATCCCCACCTTCTCCCCTCACACTCCCCTTCTCCCATTCCTCTTCCCTCTTGTACACCTCTCCAAACTTCTTCCCCTCACCTCCCTATTTCTCCACCATTCCGCTCCCCTCTTTTCATCTCACCATCTCCCCTCCTCTCCCTCCCTCACCTCTCCCCTCCTCTTCTCATCCTACCTTCCCTCTGCCTCCCACCTCTCCCCTCTCCTTCCTTTCCACCCCTCCTCTCCCCTTCTGCTGCCATCCCCACAGACAAGGGAGAGGACAGTGTACGAAAACATGGTGCTGATGGACAATGCCCAACCTCAGGAGCCAAACACCCCTTCATGCTGGGACCCCATCCACGAGTCAGTCCAGTTCCAGCCCATGGACGGAGTGGAAACCCACAGGGAATTGTATTCAGGATCGGAGTAAGGAATTCTGTTTGGAATGGGGAGTGGGTGACAGAGACAGGGAGGGGTGTCGGGGACCAGAGGGGGTTGCAGAGATAGGGAGGGATGTAAGAACCAGAGGGGGTTGAAAAGACATGGAGAAGTGTAGGGGACTGGAGGGGGTTACAGAGATAGGGGTGTAGGGGACTACAGAGACAGGGAGGGGTGTAGGGGACTGGGCGGGAGGGGGGTTGTTAGGGGACTGAAAGGGGTTACAGAGACAGGAAGGGGTGTGGGGACAGGAAGGGGTGTGGGGACCGAAGGGGGGGGTTACAGGGACAGGGAGGAGGGTTGGTTAGAGGACTGGAGGGTGTTACAGAGACGGGGAGGGTTAGGGGACCAGAGGGGATTACAGAGACGGGGAAGGGTGTTAGGGGACCGGACAGGGTAACAGAGATGGAGTAGGGTATTGGGGATCAGAGGTAACTTCCCATTCTACTGGATTTCACAGTATTGCAGGGCAGCAGAAGGTGAACACGAGGCATCCGAGTGTGGTCTATAGCCAAGTGTGTGTGCGCCCACATGCAGCCAAGGCACATTGTACAGGACCCCTCACGGTGGTATGTCAGCTGATTCACTTTCCTGTTTCTGTTAGCCACTCTAGCTCCCAACACCCCTCCCTGTCTCTGTAACCCCCTCAGGCCTCCTACACCCCTCTTTGTAACCCCCTCTGGTCTCTGTAGCCCTCCCTGTCTCTGTAACCCCTTCTGGTCCCCGACACCCATCCCTTCCTCTATAACCCCCTATGGTCCCCTACACCTCTCCCCATCTCTGTAACCCCCTCTGGACCCTACACCTAACCCCTACTCTGTAACCCCCTCGGGTCCCCAACACCCCTCCTTGATTCTGTAAACCCATCTAGTCTCAGTACACCTCCCTGTCTCTGTAACCCCCTCCGGTCCCCAACACACTTCACCGTCTCTGTAACCCCTTCCAGTCCCCGACACCCCTCCCCGTCTCTGTAACCCCCTCTGGTCCCCTACACCCCTGCCCATCTCTGTAACCCCCTCTGGTCCCCTACTCCCCTCCCTGTCTCTGAAACCCCCTCTGGTCCCCTACACCCCTCCCTATCTCTGTGACCCCTTACGGTCCCCTACACTCCTCCCTGTCTCTGTAACCCCCTCTGGTCCCCTACACTCAACCCCTACTCTGTAACCCCCTCTGGTCCCCTACACCCCTGTGTCTGTAACCCCCTCAGGTCCCCTACAGCCCTCCCCGTCTCTGTAACCCTCTCTGGTCCCCTACACCCCTGCCCATCTCTGTAACCCCCTCTGGTCCCCTACTCCCCTCCCTGTCTCTGAAACCCACTCTGGTCCCCTACACCCCTCCCTATGTGACCCCTTACGGTCCCCTACACTCCTCCCTGTCTCTGTAACCCCCTATGGTCCCCTACACCCAATCCCTACTCTGTAACCTCCTCCGGTCCCCTACACCCCTCCCCACCTCTGTAACCCCCTCCAGTCCCCTACACCCCTCCCCACCTCTGTAACCCCCTCTGGTCCCCTACTCCCCTCCCTGTCTCTGTAACCCCCTCTGGACCCCTACACCCAACCCCTACTCTGTAACCCCCTCCGGTCCCCTACACCACTCCCCGCCTCTGTAACCCCCTGCAGTCCCCTACACCCCTCCCCACCTCTGTAACCCCCATCTGGTCCCCTACACCCCTCCCTATCTCTGTGACCCCTATGGTCCCCTACACTCCTCCCTGTCTCTGTAACTCCCTCCTGTCCCCTGCACCCCTCCCCGTTTCTGTAACCTCCTCCGGTCCCCTACACCTTTTTTCCCGTCTCTGTAATCTACTCCGATCCCCTACACCTCTCCCCATCTCTGTAACCCCCTCTGGTCCCCTACACTCCTCCCTGTCTCTGTAACTCCCTCCTGTCCCCTGCACCCCTCCCCGTTTCTGTAACCTCCTCCGGTCCCCTACACCTTTTTTCCCGTCTCTGTAATCTACTCCGATCCCCTACACCTCTCCCCATCTCTGTAACCCCCTCTGGTCCCCTACATAACTCCCCATCTCTGTAACCCCCTCTGGTCCCCTACACCCCTCCCTGTCTTTGTAACCCCCTCCGGTCCACTACACCCCTCCCTGCCGCTGTAACTCCCTCTGGTCCCCTACATCCCTCACTATCTCTGTGACCCCCTACGGTCCCCTACACTCCTCCCTGTCTCTGTAACTCCCTCCTGTCCCCTGCACTCCTCCCCATTTCTGTAACCTCCTCCAGTCCCCTACACCTTTCCCCGTCTCTGTAATCTACTCCGATCCCCTACACCTCTCCCCGTCTCTGTAACCCCCTCTGGTCCCCTACACCCCTCTCCATCTCTGTAACCCCCTCTGGTCCCCTACACCCCTCCCTATCTCTGTGACCCCCTACGGTCCCCTACACTCCTCCCTGTCTCTGTAACTCCCTCCTGTCCCCTGCACCCCTCCACGTTTCTGTAACCTCCTCCGGTCCCCTACACCTTTCCCCGTCTCTGTAACCCCCCTCTGGTTCCCTACATAACTCCCCATCTCTGTAACCCCCTCTGGTCCCCTACAACCCTCCCTGTCTTTGTAACCCCCTCCATTCCCCTACACCCTTGCCCGTCTCTCTAACCCCCTCTGGTCCCCTACACCCCTCCCTGTCTCTGTAACCCCCTCCGGTCCCCTACACCCCTCCCCGCCTCTGTAACTCCCTCTGGTCCCCTACATCCCTCACTATCTCTGTGACCCCCTATGGTCCCCTACACTCCTCCCTGCCTCTGTAACTCCCTCCTGTCCCCTGCACTCCTCCCCATTTCTGTAACCTCCTCCGGTCCCCTACACCTTTCCCCGTCTCTGTAACCCCCCTCTGGTCCCCTACACCCCTCTCCATCTCTGTAACCCCCTCTGGTCCCCTACACCCCTCCCTATCTCTGTGACCCCCTCTCTGGTCCCCTACACTCCTCCCTGTCTCTGTAACCCCCGCTGGTCCTCTACACCCCCCCGCGTCTCTGTATCCCGTTCTGGTCTCCTACACCCCTCCCTGTCTCTGTAACTCGTTCTGGTCCCCTACACCCCTCCCTGCCTCTGTAACCCCCTCATTTTGGTCACTTGTTTACAGAACCTGAACAGTGAAGATTACGAGAACATTGGTCATTTGGAATCGGTGTCTGACACCGAAAGCGAGGAGGAGATTCGATACGCCACTGTCGTCTTTCCGCAGCAGAGCACGTCTGGTCCCCACTGCAGCGTTTCACAGGAGAGTGTCGAATACGGCAACCTGCGCTTCTGATCACATCCCCACCAGCTTAACAATGGCTGCAAGAGTAATGTTGGGGGAGAGCGGTGAAAGACGTGCCTTGAACTTTCACCCCATCCTCACTATTAATCTGGAATAAAACATATTGCCCTGTGCTCTTGCCAGGTGGGGAGCAGATTGGGTTAGAGACGGGTTGGGGTGTAGGGGGTTACAGAGACAGGGGTGGAGGTGATCGGAGTGGGTTACAGATGTGGGTGGGTGGGTGGAGGGGATCAGTGGGGGTTACAGAGACAGGGAGGGGTGTAGGGGACCAGAAGGGATTACAGAGACCGGAAGGGTTCTTTTCCAGTGCACTGGGGACCCCCCTCCCCTTACTGATGAACGACAAGGAAAAAAAGGCATTTCACACACAAACACACAGCTCTGTATTCATCGGACGTTCTTGCTCTCGTGCTGGGCTGTGTCACGTTCCAGCACCTGGCTTTGGGGGGCTTCCCCAAGTTTGTTCCGAATCTCCGGATCCTCTTTCCTTCCCACATGGAGTCTCCAGGACTTTGTTCCCGTCGCAGACTGGAGCCGTTCGAGGGCTCTGGCAGTCTCAGCTCTGCACCTTATTGAGGTGAAGGAGGGGTGTATTTCCACCCTCCCCTGTTGCCAAGGGAAGATCGATCGGAGATGGACACAAAGAGGACAAGATCGAAAATGTCTGTTGATGCCAAATCTGTCGCTGCCATGTTTGGCCGAGAGATCAAAGTGGCCTCTGTCTGTGCACACACACACACATCTCCCTGCCACTGTTCAAACTGCAGACGCTGTTCAGCTGAAATAATCGTGGCGAGGCAGAGGAAATTCTCAGCGTGCTCACCAGCTACCGTGGAGAGGGACGTATAAACCGTAACCTGAAACACTCGGAGAATCAGTTTGGGGAAAGGGGATGGAGGGGGGAGGGGGTAAAAAGAGGAGATGGAGAGGAGAGTGGGGGAGAAGAGGATGAGAGAGGGAGGGTAATGGTGGGAGGAGGGGGAGAGGAGGAGGAGAGGGAGAGATGGGGAGAGGGAGGAGGAGGGGGAGAGGAGGAGGAGGGGAGAGATGGGGAGAGGGAGGAGGAGGGGAGAGGAGGAGGAGGGGAGAGGAGGAGGAAGGGGAGAGGAGAGGAGGAAGGGGAGAGGAGGAGGAGGAGAATGGAGAGAGGATGAGGAGGAGGGGAGGAGGAAGGGGAGAGGAGGAGGGGAGGAGGAAGGGGAGAAGAGAGGAGGAGGAGGAGAATGGGGAGAGGAGGAGAATGGGGAGGAGAAGAGGAAGAGAGAGGGTGGAGGAGGAGAGGGGTGGAGGAAGGGGAGAGGAGTGGGAGGGGAGGAGGAGAGAGGGGAGGAAGGGGAGGGAAGGAGGAGGAGAATGGGGAGAGGAGGAGGAGGGGAGGGGAGAGGAGGAAGGGGAGGAGGAAGGAGAGAGGAGAGGAGGAAGGGGAGAGAAGGAGGAGAATGGGGAGGAGGAGAAGGGGAAGAGAGAGGGTGGAGGAAGGGGAGAGGAGTGGGAGGGGAGGAGGAGAGAGGGGAGGATGAAGGGGAGAGGAGGGGTAGGAGAGAGAAGAGGAGGAAGGGGAGAGGAGGGGAGGAGGAGGAGGAAAATGGGGAGGAGAGAGGAGGATGGGGAGGAGGAGGGATGGGGAGAGTGGGGTTGTACAGACTGTCCCGTTGAAGCACACTGGCGAAGAGCCCTCCATTCCTGCCCCCACCATATCACTGGGGTTTGATCTTGGCATACTCTGTGCTCTCCCGGGCTCCCACAACTCCATCTGTTGGCCGACAGGCTGAGAAGTCGATCGAGGCGTAGTGGAGCTCCTGCCCCTCGCTCCAGTCCTGCTGGGACTGCATCTCCTCATCTTCGCCCTCTGAGGACCAATGGTCTCCTGCCTCATCCTGCTGAAGAAATGGGAGGAAGGATTATTCATACAATACTGCACAGAAGAGGCCCTTCAGCCCTTGATGTTGTGCTGACCCATATATTCCTTTAAAGAGAATTAAACTCTCCCTGCCCCATAACCCTTGATTTTCCTTCCATGCGTGTGCCTGTCTAAGGGTCTCTTAAAGGCCCTCAATGTTCCAACCTCCACCACCATCTCTGGCAAGACATTCCAGGCCCCCCTAAACTTCCCTCCCTTCACTTTGTACACACGTCCTCTGGTCTTTGCTATTCCCGCCCTGGGAATGACATGGCCGTTCACCCTGTCTCTGCCTCTCAGAATCTTGTCGACCTCTATAAAGTCTCCTCTCATCCTTCACTCAAAAGCCCCTGCTCTGCGAACCTCACCTCATGAAACATGTTCTCCAATCCTGGTGAATCTCCTCTCCATCCTTCCTGTAATGAGGCGACCAGAAACGAACGCGTGCGGTCTCACAGAGATTTATCGAGCTACATCACCACCTTACTCTTGAACTTGACCCCCCACCCGATTAATAAAGCCCAGTGCCCCATAAGCCACCTTTACTATCCTGTTAACCTGCCAGCAACCCTGGGAGATTGATAGAAATAAGAGGAATCTGGGAACACAGATACAGAATTCCCTGAAAGTGGCGTCACGGGTGGACAGGGTTGTAATGAGAGCTTTCGGCATATTGGGCTTCATAAATCAAAATATTGAGTCCAGGAGTTAGCATGTTCTGGTGAAGTTGTATAAAACATTGATGAGGCCAAATTTGGAGAATTGCGTGCAGTTTTGGTCACTGAACTAAAGGAAAATTTTCAATAAGATAGAAAGAGGGTAGAGAATATTTACTAGGTGCAGTGAACTGGAATCACTGTCTATGAGTTGATTAGATGACTGGCCCCTCCTCTGGGCTCCGTCCCCAACATCATCCCTGTTTTCCTGCCTTTCCTTGATTTACCTGAAGACCATTGTAGATACTGGCAGTTAATTATAAGCTCATAAAAGCCTATTTGTGCTTCTCGTAAATCTCCGAGTATTATCAATCACATTACACTAGGATGTTGCCCGGACTGAGTTACAGGGAAAGGTTAAAGAGGTTCGGACTTTATTCCCTGGAGCGGAGAAGAACGAGGGGAGATTTGATTGAGGTATTTAAAATGATGAGGGGGACAGACAGAGTGAATGTAGGTCGGCTTTTCCCACTGAGGGGAAGTGAGACACAAACCAGAGGACGTGGGTTAAGGGTAAAAATGAAAAGGATTAGGGGAACAACTTCACATAGGGAGGGGTGGGGATGTGGAACGAGCTGCCAGCTGAAGTGGTGAATGTGGGCTTGATTTTAAAATTTAAGAGGTGGATGGGAAGGTGTAGAACAGAGAGACCCTGGGGTACAGGGACATTGTTCCCTGAGAGTGGAGACACAGGTAGATGGGTCGGGGAAAGGTGATGTGCAACAGAGAGAACCCGAGGTACAGGGACATCGTTCCCTAAGAGTGGGGACAGGTAGATGGGATGGGGAAAGGTTATACAACAGAGAGACCCCAGGATACAGGGACATCATTCTCTGAGAGTGAGGACACAGGTAGACGGGGCGGGGAAGTGTGTTGAACAGAGAGACCCCGGGATACAGGGACAATGATCCTTGAGAGTGGGGACAAGGGTTGACAGGGCCGGGAAAGGTTTTGGAGAACAGAGAGACCCCGGGGTTCAGGGACATTGTTCCCAGAGAGTGGGGACACAGGTAGACGGGGCATTGAAGGAGGCATTTGGGCATATTTGTCTTCATTGGTCGGGGCACTGAGTCCAAGAACTGGGATGTCCCGTCACATCTATGCCGGACGCGGGTGAGACCAGACCTGGAATATCCGTGCAGTTCCAGTCACCCATCTGTAGGATGGTCGTCACTGAGCTGGAAGGGGGGCAGAAAAGATTCACCGGGATGTTCTCAGGACTGGGGAGCTTTTCTCCCTGGAGCGTCAGAGGCTGAGGGGGTGGAACCTGAGAGAGGTTTATAAAACCATAAGGGATGGGGATAAAGTGGATGGTCACAGTCTCCTCCCCCAGGATGGGGAGTCTGAAACTGGAGGTCTTAAGGGGGGAGGGAAAAAATTTAAAGGGGGAAACTTCTTCACACAGAGTGGGGTGGGTCTGTGGGACGAGGAGGAGGGAGAAGGTGTTAGTTACATGGTTTGGATAGGTCCGTTGGTGGGGAAGATGACAACTCACGGTCTGGGAGGCTGTGAGTTCAGGTGCTGTCCGATGAGGGGACGAATTGTGCTCTTCCACATCTGGCCCAGAAACTGCAGTCAATCCCTGCATTTCCACCAGGTCATGGCGAGCAGTTTTAGATCTCCTAAAAAACAATTGAACAGCATCCTCACTGAGGGTCAGACCACACCAGGAACACCGAGCACAGTTCCCAGTCTCCGTATCCCACACCGGGAGCACAGTGCACAGTTCCCGGTCTCCGTATCCCACACCGGGAGCAATGAGCACAGTTCCCGGTCTCTGTAACGCACACCGGGTGCACCATGCACAGTTCCCGGTCTCCATATCCCACAACGGGAGCACCGTGCACAGTTCTCAGTCTCCGTATCCCACACTGGGAGCACCGAGCACAGTTCTCGGTCTCTGTAACCCACACCGGGAGCACCGTGCACAGTTCCTGGTCTCCGTATCCCTCACAAGGTGCACCGTGCATAGTTCCCAGTCTCCGTATCCCACACTGGGAGCACCGTACACAGTTCCCGATCTCCGTATCCCACACCGGGAGCACCGTGATCAATTTCGGCCTCCATATCCCACATTGGGAGCGTTCCCAGTCTCAGTGTCTTACATGGGAGAGAGGGAGTGTGAGAGTTGGGGCAGGAGAAGGGGTGGTGTCAGGAGAGATGGGGGAGGGAGAGAAGTGGGAGGGAGAGAGGGGGAAGGGAGAAAGGGGACAAAGGGGGAGATAAAGAGGGGGTCACGGGAGAGAGGGGAAGGGAGAGAAGGGGAAAGGAGAGGGGCGCGTGGGAGAGGGGCATGGGAAAGGGGGAGGGAGAGAGGGGGAGTGAGAGGGGCATGGGAGAGGGGGAGGGAGAGGGGTGCGGTAGAGCGGCGAGTTAGGGAGGAGGACGGGGTGGGAGAGAGGGGTAGGGAGAGAAGGGGAAAGGAGAGAAGGGGAAGGGAGAGAAGGGGAAGGAAGGGAGAGATGGGGAAGGGAGAGAAGGGGAAGGGAGAGAAGGGAAAGGGAGAGGGGGAGGGAGAAAGGGGTGTGGTAGAGTGGGGAGGGAGAGAGGGGGAGGGAGAGAAGGGGAAAGGAGGGAAGGGGAAGGGAGAGGGGTGCGAGAGGGGGGAGAGGGGGGGAGAGGGGGAGGGAGAGTGTCATGGGAGAGAGGGGGAGGGAGAGAAGGGGCAGGGAGAGAGGAGGAGGGAGAGAGGAGGAGGGAGAGAGGGGTGCGGAAGGGAAGAGAGAAGCACTGAAGGAGGGGCTGTGAGGGTTCTGGAGGAGATTTTTTTCCGGATGTCCCAGATTAAAATGTCCACTCACCGGGAGCAGCAGAGGGCAAGTTGACAGACGAGCAAGGTCAGCACGATCGTTCCAGCCGCAGTTCCCAGTACTGGGATCAGGAGCTCCTGAATAGTCTGTCGCCCTGAGAACAAAGGTCAATGATTAGTGTCTGGAAGGGTGCAGGGAACCTCCCTCCAGAATCTGGGAATCAGGTCCTGGGTCCGGGAATCTGCCTCTGGAATCAGGAACACGAGAACCCAGCAAACTGGGAACCCAGACTTTGGGTCTCCGGAAACCAGGGAATCTCATCGAAATCTGGGGAATCCATTTCTGGAATCCAGTGATCTGGGAATCTAATTTGCTTTTGGAATCTGGGAATCCCAATGTGGGATCAGGGAACCAGTCAACGTCCCTCACTCAATCATTCACCCTCTATTCCGATCTCCCTCTTACTCCTCCCCTCCCTCCTCCCATTCCTTCCCCCAACTCTCCTGCCTTACAACACAATCCTCCCACGTCTTCCAATGTCCCTTTGATGAGAACCCTGCCCATTTCTCATCTAGCTCTCTTTGTGACACATCACTCTCCCCTCACCCTCAATCCCTCACCCCCTCGTGCACTCCCTCTTCCCTCTTTACACCTCCCTTTCTCCTTTCCTCTGCCCTCCACCCGCTCCCTGTCCTCTACCCTCTCTCCCCTTCCTCTGCCCTCCACCCGCTCTCCCCTCTCTACACCTCCCTCTCCCCTTTCTCTGCCCCTCCACCCCACTCTCTCTCTCTGCATCCCCCCTATACCCCCACTCTCCCCTCCCTCCCCCTCGACTCACTTACCTCCATCTCTCCCCTCTACCACCACCCCTTTCTGCCTCTTCCCCTAACCCCAACCCCTTCAAATGCCTATATTCCCCCTCCTCTCTCACATTCCCACTATCTCCTTCCCTTCCCCCCTCTCCCCTCCCTTGCCCCTTCTATCACCCCTTCATCTCCCTCCCTGTACCCATCTCCATCCAACCCTCCTTTCACCTTCCATCCTTCTCCCCCTGTCTCTCCCCTCACCCTCTCTCCAACCCCACACCCACTTTCCACCCCACTCTGCCTCCCCTTCCCCTCCTCCTCCCCACCCTCACTTTATTCCCTCTCTGCTCCTTGTCTCACCATCTCTCCATCCTCTTCTCTCTCTCCCTCCCCCCTCTTCCACCTCTCCCTCATCTCTCTCTCTCTCTCTCGCCCTTCCCTCTTCCCATCCCTCTTCTCTCCCTCTCCTTCCACATTCTGCCCCCCTCCCCCACCACCATGCTCCTCACCTGCTGCCAACAGATACACCTTCAGTGTGTCCGCCCCGTGTGGGTTTTGAACCGTGCACCAGGCCATCACCTCCTCCAGTGCCTGGGTATCTGGCAGTTCCAGCGACCCGATGATCATCTGCCCATCGACCCACTGCCAGGCCCGGTAGGAGCCATGCGTCTGGTTGCCAATCAGGTTGGTGTGGGGCAGGTGCCAGCTGAGGTGCCCCGGAGGGTTGGACTGGGCCTTGCACACACAGAACATTCCCCCGGGAGTCCTTCGGCATCCTGAGCTCTTGGAGATTTCCGGCCTGTCTGGGGAAGAAGCAGAGTAGGCTGTAATACCCCTCCCTGTCTCTGAAACCCCCTCCGGTCCCCAACACCCCTCCCTCTCTCTTCGACGCCATCCTACCTGAATTGGGGAGGGGGTACTTACAATGTACGTCGAGCAGAAAGGTTCCAGAAGAGCCGTTGCCTCGGGCATTGGTGACGGTGCAGAGGTAGGCTCCGACGTTGTCACGCTGGATGGGATGCAGGTCAAGGGTTGCACCGGTGAACACCAGCGTTCTCTTACCATTGGAGTCAAGCACATGCCAGGTGGTGTGCGTTGCGGGGGGGTTTGCCTTGTGGGGGCAGATCAGGGACAGAAAGTCCCCCTCCAACAGTGGTCTGTGCCTCTCCCTCACCATCACCCTCACCTCCTTGGGGGCGTCTGCAACAGAGGGGAGGGGGGGACATCATCAGAAACTGCTCCCAATGGGCCAAACATATTCCAGTCCCAGAGTAACAGCATCCAGATGACCAAATGGCTTCCTTTTCCTGTGTAACAGCATCTAGATGGTCTGAATGGCCATTTCTTGTGTAACAGGCCAAATGGCCTGAATATCTTCGACCCATCCCCTAGCATGAATCCTGGGCGGAGTGGCCCCCAACTGACCCCCAGCATCAATTTGATGGGCTGAAAGGCTTTTCCTTTCTACCAGAACTAATTTGTCAGGTTGAGTGGCACTCACACTGCAGTGTGACCCTGATTTGCTGCTGGGTCTGCCCGAGATGATTCGAAGCCAGGCATTCGATCTCCCTGTGCTCCCGGTATGACACCTCTTCCACCTCCAGCCATAGCTCGTTCTGCCCATGGCTCTCGCTCCTCCGGGTCCTGCCAACAAGCCAGGTCAGGTTGGATTCCGGCACGCTCTCCACCCTGCACAGCAGAGAGAGCGCAGACCCTTCCTCCACCTCCAGATCCACGCCCACCGTGTCGTTACCTCCCAGCAGGATGGTGAGGTTCCTGGGAGCATCTGCAACACACGAAGGTCTCAGCCATTAGCAGGAGGGGGTTAAGGAGGGATGGGGGACCAGAGGGGGTTACAGAGACAGGGAGGGGTGTAGGAGACCAGAGGGGGTTACAGACATAGGGAGGGGTGTCGGGGACCGGAGGGTTACAGAGGTGGGGTGGGATGGAGGGGACTGGAGGGGGATACAGATACAGGGAGTGAAGGGGTGGAGGGGGGAGAAAGTACAGAGAGATGGGGGGGAGAGAGGCAATTTGGAATCCTCCCATACCCACATCTCGAAGCTCATTTGGTTTCAAATGCCTATCTCACCACTCCTTACTTCCCTCCAATCCACCCCCTCCCTCCTCTCCGCCCTCTCCCTCCTCTCCACCCTCTCCCTCCACTCTGTCGCCTCCCTCCACTCCGCCCCCTCCTCCACTCTACCCCCTCCCTCCCTCTTCTCTGTCCTATCCATCCTCTCTGCCCCACCCTCCTCTCTTCTCCCTCCCTCCTTACTGCCCCCTCCCACCTCACTGCCCCTTCCCACCTCACCCCTCCTCCCACCTTTCCCCCTCCCCCCATGCCCTCCTCCCCATCCCCGCTCCTCACACCTCGCCTCTCCTCCCCATCCTCCTTCTCCCACCATGCCCCCTCCTTCCTATTCCCCCTCCTCCCTCCTCACCACACCCTCCCACACCTCCTCCTCCCACCTCAACCCCTCCTCCCTCCTTGTCCCCTCCTCACCCCCTCCCTTCTCACTGACCCCCTACCTCACCCCTTCCTCAACCTCACCCTCCTCACCGCCCCCTTTCCTCCCCAATCACAATGGACAATGTAGTTCATTCCCTGGGAAGCCAGGCCGAGAGTGTTCTCCACAAGACACGTGTAGACCCCTTGATGACACAGGGTGACATTGTCAAGCTGCAGGGTCCGAGTGTTGCTGGCGACTCTCAGTGCCCCGTCTTCCCCTGAGGACCACCACACATGAGCCAGGGGGTTACTGGTGACAGTGCAGTTCACCTGCAGTTGATCCCCCTCGAGAAGAATCAACGAAGGAAGTGGCTGGATCTGTGGGGAATCTGTGAAGGGGTATCCACATCAGGCTGATGCCCCCCTTCCTGGACACAGGACCAGTCCACAGAAAGAGTGAGAGGGAGGACGAGGGTGGGGCGGAGAGATAGAGGTGCGGAAGGAGATCCATTCACACAGATATGGGTGTCAGGAAGGGTGTAGGGGACCTGAGGGAGTTACAGACAGGGAGGGGTATTGGGGACCAGAGGGGGTTAATGAGACAGGGAGGGGAGTTGGGGACCATCTGCTGCACTCACATTTCACATCTAGGTGGATCGTCCGGTTTGTCTCCGCTGCGGCTAGGTGATACTGGGCAATGCAGGACACCTCCCTGCCCTGGTCTCTGACGGTGGGGATGAAGGTGAGGTTGGTGGAGAGGCTGTCATTTCGGTCCCCATCCTGGATTGAAGTGTTGCAGAGTTCCTTTACTCCCGACCAAGTGAGCTGGGGTCTCATGCCTTCACAGGACAGGGGGTAGGAGCACTCAATTGTGGTGGCCACTCCCTCGATCAACAGTGGCAGCGTGACGTCAGGTTTTACCTCCAGCTCTGCAAAGGGACAGTTTCACAGGGTTTCATTGCCACTGGGAAGTGTGAATGACGGGAGGTCACGCAGTCAACTCTCAAGGCAAACCCCTCTCAGACCCTGGAGGCATCTGGAGGAGAGGATATCGCTCGCTCTCCCATCCGCAGTCAACGGCAAGAGTCATAAAGCAGTCCCTTCACCCCAATTTGGCCGCACCAGTCGAATGTTCCCACCCACACTGGCCCACGTCCCTCTCAACCTGTTCTATCCAGGGATCCGTCCCAGCACTGAAACAGAAGACCCGCCCTCCTCTGGCAGCCCGTTCCACACAACCACCACCCTCCTCTGTGTAACAGGTTCCTGTTACATCTCTCGGCGCCCGCCCTCCCCCACCCCTCCACCTTCACCCTGTGCCCTCTGGTTACCAATTCCCCTACTCCAGGCAAAAGTCCCTGCCCTTCTCATCTGGGCCAAACTATTATTCTGACCTCATCCCAAACCTTATCCCTTTAACCGTCCAAATTCTTAAATGTTAAAATCGAGCCCGCTTTCATCATTCCAGCTCGTTCCACACCTCCCCCCCCCATACATGGTACAATAATGAAAGACAATAGGTGCATACACAGTTAGACCCAAGGGGAGTGTCCCTAACAGTAGAGATAATGCACAGCCAATGTTAGTACAGCAAGGTTCACCAGAGGGGAGACAGGCAGCTTGGCAGACATTCACCACATCACACCCCGCTGTGTGAAGAATTTCCCCTTCACGTTCCCACTAAACTTCTCCCCTTTCACCCTTAACCCATGTCCTCTGGTTTGTATCTCACCCATCCTCAGTGGAAAAAGAGCCGACCTACATTTACTCTGTTTCTCCCGCTCATCATTTTCAATATCAAATCTCCCCTCGTTCTTCTACACTCCAGGGAATAAAGTCCAAACCTGTTTAACCTTTCCCTGTAACCCAGTTCCTGAAGTCCGGGCAACATCCTAGTAAATCTTCTCTCCCTCTTTCTATCTTATTAATATCTTTCCTGTCGTTCGGTGACAAAAACTACACACAATTCTCCAAATTTGGCCTCACCAATATCTTATACAACTTTACCATAAACATCCCAACTCCTGGACTCAATACTTTGATTTATGAAGGCCCATGTACCAAAATCTCTCGTTACAACCCTGTCCACCTTCAGGGAATTATGTATCTGTGTTCCCAGATCCCTCTGTTTTACCGCTCTCCTCTGTGCCTGACCATTTACCATGTCCGTCCTTTCTTGGTTTGTCCAAAATTCAACCCCTCACACTTGTCTGCATTAAATTCCATTGGCCATATTTCAGCCAATTTTTCCAGCTGGTCCAGACCCCACTGCAAGCTTTGAAAATCTTCCTCACCGTCCACGACGCCTCCAATCTTAGTGTCATTGGCAAATTTGCTGATCCAATTCACCACGTTACCATCCAGATCATTGATAAAGACGATAAACAACAATGGTCCCAGCACCAATCCCTGTAGTCACAGCCTCCAGTCTGAGAAACAATCGTCCACCACTACACTCTTTCTCCCAATAATCTAATGTCAAATGCAGTTTACGACCTCACCATGAATACCGAGCGTCTGAATCTTTCTGACTAACCTCCCATGTGGGACCTTGTCAAAGGCCTTACTAAAGTACATAAAGGCAACATCCACAGCCTTTCCTTCATCAACCATCAGGTTGGCCTTCGGAGGAGTCACGTGATGGACTAGTGGCCGGTCGGGGAACTCCAGCCCTCTCCGGAAAAGTTTTAAAAAAAACACAGAAAACACAAAGGCACAAACACAAAAATTAAAATAAAGTGAAAGTAAAGGTGGGAAGAAAATGGCAGCGAAGAAAGAAAAGTCGAAAGCAACGGGAAGAAGAGAAGAAGAAAAGACATCGGAAGAAGAAGGTGAAGGCCTTACCTGTCCGAGGAGGGCCGCCGCGGAGAGAGAAGCCCGCTCCCTCAGGTCAGTCAAAGTCCTGAGCTCAGGACTACAAAAATGGCTCGCGGAGCCAAGCAAAAGTGTGCAACCGCGCATGCACGATGCGCATGACAAAAAAAAACACTGATGGGAGGGGGGAACAGCTGAGGAGTCGATCTCCACAGCTGAGAATGACAGCTACAGCACAACAACAAGAGAACATAGAAAACAACGAGATCAAGAAAGAAGAGAGTAAAAAGAAAACAAGGAAACAACAGATGACCAACCCAGAGGAAGAAGAAGAAGAAGAACATAGAGAAATGGAAGAAGAAGGGAAAGGCAAGACAATGCATATATTTTTTTTACAGAATATATGGAATCAGTAAAAGAATGGCAATCACAAGAATTTAGTGAAATAAAAAGAAGAAAAAAAAGTACAGAAGAAAAAATGAATAGATTAGAGATGGTCATGTCAGATATAGGAAAAAGAGTGGACAAGGTGGAAGAACGAGAAACAGCCATAGAAATGGAAGTAGAGGACTTAAAAAAGAAATTAGAAGAATCTAATTAAAAAGTTAAAGAGACACAAGAGCTGTTAGCTCAGAAGATAGATATAATGGAAAATTATAATAGAAGAAATAATATAAAGATAGTGGGCCTTAAGGAAGATGAAGAAGGCAAGAATATGAGAGAATTTATAAAAGATTGGATACCCAGGGTCCTAGGAAGACCAGAATTACAGGAAGAAATGGAAATAGAAAGGGCACATAGAACATTAGCCCCTAAAAAACAACCACAACAAAAACCAAGATCCATTTTAGTAAAATTCCTAAGAAAAACAACAAGAGAAAATATATTGGAGAAAGAAATGAAGAAAATAAGAGAAGACAAAAAGCCACTGGAATACAAAGGTCAAAAAAAAATTTTCTATCCAGACATAAGTTTTGAACTCCTGAAGAAGAGAAAGGAGTTTAATACAGCAAAAGCGATCCTATGGAAAAAAGGATATAAATTTATGCTAAAGTACCCAGCGGTACTTAAAATAGTTATTCCAGGGCAGCAAAACAGACTATTCTCGGATCCGGAGGAAGCACGAAAATTTGCAGAACAACTACAAAACAGACAGAGAGATGAAGACATGTAATGAGAGTAAAAGTGACCATGAACTATATGTATGTGTGTATATGGGTATATATATATATGTTTGTGTGTGTGTGTGTGTGTGTGTGTGTGTGTGTGTGTATGTATATATTTGTGTACATGAGTGTATGCGTATTTAAAAGAAAATATATAGAGTATAGATAAGAATTAATAAGGGAAAGAAAGGGAAGAGAGGAAGTAAGGAGGGAATTAAGAGAGTGACCTTTGTTATATATAAAAATTAAAATCTTTTCTGGGGGGGGCTGGGTGGGGAGGAGTTACGGTCACTGCGAAATCAGTTGACGCTTGCGAGTGAATTCGCAAATCCAAATGGAGAGGGGAGATGTGGTTGCCCGACAAGGGATAAAGGGCAACTCAGGAAGGGGAGGGAATAATGGGGTTAAAGAAATTTTAGATAGGAGAATAAGGGAAATGTTTGATGTTTTAGAAATGTTGTCTTATAAAGTATTCAAAACAAGAAAGCAGAAATGGATAAGAAGGAAAGGTGATGATGAGGAAACGGAAAGGAAAGATAAACAAAGTATGAAATGGCTATGTTGAACTATATGACTTTAAATATTAATGGAATACATAACTAAATCAAAAGGAAGAAACTGCTAAATTTACTGAAAAAAGAAAAAATTGATATAGCATTCGTGCAAGAAACACACAACTGAAATGGAGCACAAGAAATTAAAGAGAGATTGGATAGGACATGTAACAGCAGCGTCATATAATTCAAAAGCTAGAGGAGTAGCTATATTAATCAGTAAAAATGTACCAATTAAAATAGAAGAGGAAATAATAGATCCAGCAGGGAGATATGTAATGATAAAATGTCAGATATATTCGGAGTTTTGGAATCTACTCAGTGTATATTTACCTAACGAAGAAGATCAAAAATTTATGCAAGATGTTTTTTTGAAGATAGCAGATACGCAAGGGAAGATACTAATAGGAGGGGATTTCAACCTTAATTTGGATTCAAACATGGATAAAACTGGGAAAAAAATTAACAGAAAGAACAAAGTAACCAAATTTATAATTAAATCGATGCAAGAAATGCAACTTTTGGATATATGGAGGAAACAACACCCAAAGGAAAAGGAATATTCATATTATTTGGGTAGACATAAAACATACTCAAGAATAGACCTATTCCTGTTATTAGCTCGTATGCAAGACAGAGTAAGAAAAACAGAATATAAAGCTAGAATATTATCGGACCATTCACCCTTGATATTGACAATAGAGTTAGAGGACATCCCTCCAAGAATGTAGAGATGGAGATTAAACTCCATGCTACTTAAAAGGCAGGATTTTAGAGAATTCATTGAAAGACAAATTAAAATGTACTTTGAAATAAATACGGAATCAGTGAAAGATAAGTTTATACTATGGGACGCAATGAAAGCGTTCATTAGGGGGCAAATAATAAGTTACGTAACCAAGATGAAGAAGGACTATAATCAGGAAACAGAGCAGTTGGAAAGGGAAAGAGTAAATATTGAAAAAGAATTAGCAATGAAGGAAGACACAATTAAAAGAAGAGAATTGGCAGATAAAAAAATAAAATATGAAACACTACAAACACATAAGGTGGAAAAGAACATAATGAAGACAAAACAGAAATATTATGAACTAGGAGAAAAAACGCACAAAATTCTAGCATGGCAGCTTAAGACAAAACAAACTAAGAGAATGGTATTGGCATCAAGGAAAAAACTCATACAAATCAAATATAATTCAATGGAGATTAATGAAAACTTCAGAGAATTCTACGAACAATTATACCAAACTGAAAACGAAGGGAAAGAAGACAAAATAGATGAATTTTTAACTAAAATTGAACTACCAAAATTACAAATAAAGGAACAAAATAAATTAACAGAACCATTTGAAATAGTAGAAATACAAGAGATAATAAAAAAACTACTGAATAATAAAACACCAGGAGAGGATGGATTCCCAATAGAATTCTATAAAACATTTAAAGATTTATTAATTCCTCCCCTCCTGGAAGTAATTAACCAGACTGATAAAACACAAAGCTTACCAGATTCATGCAAAACAGCAATAATTACAGTAATACCAAAGACAGGGAAAGATCCACTCGCACCAGCATCATATAGACCAATATCTTTACTTAACACAGATTATAAGATAATAGCTAAACTATTAGCAAACAGATTAGCCGACTATGTACCAAAAATAGTAAATCTAGACCAAACTGGATTTATTAAAAAAAGACGAACAACAGACAATATTTGTAAATTTATTAACTTAATTCATGCAGTAGAAGGAAATAAAGCTAAAACAGTAGCGGTTGCTTTAGACGCAGAGAAGGCCTTTGACAGAGTAGAATGGAATTATTTATTCAAAGTACTACAAAAATTCAGGTTACCAGAGAAATATATTAATTGGATCAAAGCATTATATAAGGGGCCATTGGCGAAAGTGACAGTAAATGGATATATATCAAAACAATTTAAGTTAAGCAGATCAACAAGGCAGGGATGCCCACTATCACCCTTATTGTTCGCATTAGCCATAGAACCACTAGCAGAACTGATAAGAACAGAAAATAAAATAAAAGGGATAAAAATAAAAGACAAGGAATATAAAATCAGTTTATTTGCAGATGACGTTATAGTACACTTAACAAAACCAGAAATATCAATAAAAGAATTACATAAGAAATTGAAGGAATATGGAGAAGTGTCGGGATACAAGATTAACGCAAATAAAAGTGAAGCAATGCCAATGAATAATGCGGATTTCTCAAAATTTAAGAAAGAATCACCATTCAGATGGCAAATGCAAGCAATACGATACCTAGGTATACAAATAAATAAAAACCTCGGCCATCTATATAAACTCAATTATTATCCACTAATGAAAAAATTACAGGACGACTTAGAGCTTTGGAAAGACTTACCACTAACACTAATAGGAAGGATAAACTGTACTAAAATGAACATTTTCCCAAGGATACAATACCTATTTCAGGCATTGCCAATACACTTGATGCAGAAATTCTTCAAGGAGTTAAAGAAAATAATAAGGAAATTTTTATGGAAAAGGGGGAAACCGAGGATAGCACTAGATAAATTAACAGAATGGTATAAACAAGGAGGCTTACAACTGCCAAACTTTAAAAATTATTATAGAGCCGCACAATTAAGATACCTATCAGATTTTTATCAAACAAGGGAAAAGCCAGATTGGACTAGATTAGAACTAGATAAAATAGGGGAGAAGATACCCGAACATATATTATATAAATGGGATGAAGCAATGTAGGAATTCTCCAGTATTGCATCATCTGCTCAATATTTGGAAGAAGATTCACGTAGAAAGGAATAAAACAAATTACCAACTACCAAAACTAATACTGACGCAAAATCAGCTAATCCCTTTTACAATAGATAACCTTTCCTTTAGAGAATGGGAGAAAAAAGGGATCAAAAGAATAGAAAATTGCTTTTCAGGAGATAAATTATTATCCTTTGAACAAATGAAGGATAAATATAATATAACTCACGATACACTGTTGGCATACTACCGACTGAAAATCTACTTGAAGGACAAATTGGGAAGCAGTCTGAGGTTACCAGAGGGAAGTAATTTTGAATATGTAATTACAGATACAATGATAATCAAAAGATTTGTAACAAACATGTATATTAAACTACAAGAAAAGGAGAATGAGGAAACAAATGGTAAAACTAAACAAAAATGGGAACAAGATCTAAACATAAAGATAAAGAAGGAAACATGGGAGAAGTTATTCTCAGGACTATGAGAAATACAATAAATACGAGGTTACGTATGATACAATATAACTGGATACACAGGCTATATATTGCACCTCAAAAGTTAAATAAATGGGACCCAACAGTATTTGACAGATGTTTTCGCTGTAAAAAGGAAATGGGAACAACAATTCATGCAATCTGGACATGTGAGAAAGAGAAAAAATTTTGGGAAGATCTAAACCAGATATTAAATAAAATCACAGAAAGCAATATACCAAAAAACCCAGAGATCTTCCTCCTAAGTAACATAAAAAACAAAGAATTTGGACTTGATTGGGATGGTGCACAACAAAGATTTGTTAGGATAGCCCTAGCTGTAGCAAAAAAATGTATTATGTCAGCCTGGAAATTAGAAGACAACTTGAGAATACAACAATGGTATATAGAAATGAATAAATGTATTCCATTAGAAAAAATAACATATAATTTAAGAAATAATATTACAATATTTGAACAAATATGGGAGCCATACATGAAACACAATAGAGTAAACCTACCGGGGACATCTACCACCTAAAATGACAGAAGGAGAAGGGAATGAAAAGAATTGACTCAGTAGAATTTCTTGTTTATTTTTATTGAGTGACAACATTGTTTGACGGGTTTAATGTATCTTAGATTCTGAACTTTAAATGAATGGGAGGGGAGGTAGGGAGGGTGGGATTGGAAGGGGGGGGAGAAAACGACACTGTATAGTGTGAAAAATAAAAAAATTTAAAAAACCTATCTACCTTCCAGGTAACCTCTTTAATATCTTAGGTTCCTACAGAGTGTGGATGAACAGATGGACCTTGGGGTCCAAATCCATGGATCTCTCAAGGTTACCATGCAGGTTGATAGGATATTTAGGAAGGTCCATGGGATATTGAGCTTCATTCACAGTGGGATTTAGTTCAAGGACCATGAGGTGATGTTACAATTCTGCAAATCTCTGGTGAGACCACACTTAGAGTATCATGTTCTGTTCTGGTCACCTCATCATGGGAAGGATGTGGGGAAGGGGCAGAGGAGATTGACCAAGATTGGAAAATGTCTAACAAGGGAAAGGTTCGCAGAGCTGGGACTTTTCTCTTTGGAGGGTAGAAGAATGAGAGGTGACTTAATAGAGGTCGACAAGATTCTGAGAGGCATAGACAGCGTTGACAGCCAGCACCTGTTTCCCAGGGCGGGATCAGCAAACACCAGAGGACATCTGTACAAAGTAAAGGGAGGGAAGTTTAGGGGAGATGTCAGGGGTAAAGATTTTTTTTTACACAGAGAGTAGTGGGGGCCCGGAATGCCTTGCCAGGGGTGGGGGTGGAGGCTGGAACATAGGGGAATTTAAGAGACCCTTAGACAGGCACACGGATGGAAGGAAAACAGAGGGTATTGAAGTAGAGAGGGTTTAGTACTTTTTTTAAGGAACATGTGATCAAGGGCTGAAGGGGCTCTACTGGGCTATGGTTTTCTCTACCTACACCATCTACAACACCAGACGAGTAATGTGTTGTCTCCAAATTGTTGATCAGACCCTGTATGTTTACAACTAAATCATTGATATAGATCACAGAGGAAGATACTAATATGGCTGATGAATGTGTGGCTAAGGAGTTGGTGCAGGGGACAGGGCTTCAGGTTCTTGGATCATTGGGGGAGGTCAGCCCTCTGTAACAAGGACAGGCTGCACCTAAACTGGAAGGGGACTAGTATCCTGGCAGGAGCTGTTGGGGAGGGTTTAAACTAATTTGGCAGAGGGATAGAATTCAAAATAAGAGTGCAGAGATTAGGACAGTAGGGAGACAGGGAATTACTACAGGGAGAGGAATAAATACTGAAGAGTTACTCAATAACAACATGAAGGAAAGGCAGGTGAGCCTGGAAGGGAGAAAGGGCTGGACAAAAAGAATACGGAACATACAATTTCGGTATCGGGTTTAAGGGCACTCTATTTAAATGCACGTAGCATTAGAAACAAAGTGGATGACCTGGTAGCTCAGATTCGACTGAAAAAGGATGACATTGTGGCCATTACTGAAACGTGGCTCAATGAGGGGTGTGATTGGGAGCTCAATATCCACGGTTACACCATCTGTAGGAAAGATAGGCAGGTGGGTAGAGGAGGAGGGGTAGCACTGATGATCAAAAATGGTATTAAATCAATAGAAAGAAGGGACATAGGGTCAAAAGAGATAGAATTATTATGGGTTGAATTAAGAAATGTCAAGGGGAAAAAGACCATATTATCAGTTATATACAGGCCCCCAAACAGTAGCCAGGAAGTGGATAATGAGCGACAGCAGGAAATACAGAGGGCATGCCACAGGGATAATATCAAAATAATTTCGGGGGATGGCAGGGGATTGGGAAAGACAGGAAAATTCTGGAAGCCAGGAGAGAGAGCTTGTAGAAAACCCAAGAGATAGCTTTTTTAAACAGCTTGTTGTGAAGCCCATCAGGGGAACTGCAGTTCTGGATTGGGTCATGTGCAATGAACCCGAGGTTGTTAGGGAGTTAAAGGTAATAGAACCTCTAAGAAGCAGCGACCATAACATGGCTGAATTTAACTTAAAATTTGCAAAGGAAAAAAATTCATCGGATGTATCAATTTTTCAGTGGAATAAAGGAAATTACTGTGGTATGAGAAAGGAACTGGCTCAAGTAAACTGAGAAAGCAAACTAACTGGAGGATCAGAGCAGGACTCGAAGATATTTTTGCAAGTAATAAAAGGCATGCAGGATAGATATATTCCAAGGAAAAATAAATTTGTCCAAGGAAAGATGGTACCATTGTGGCTGACAATAGAGGTGAAGGCCAAGATAAAAGCTAAAGTGAGGGCATACAAGGAAGCTAAAATTAGTGGGAAATCAGAGGTCTGGGATTCCTTTCAACAATTACAGAAAGAGACAAAGAAAGTCATTCGGAAAGAAAAGATGAGCTACGAAAGGAGATTTGCTAACAATACTAAGCGCTTTTTCAAAGAAATAAAGAATAAAAGAGAGACCCGTGTTGACTTAAGACCAATAGAAAACGATGCTGGGGAAATTGTAATGGGTTATAAAGAGATGGCAGAGGAACTTAATCAATATTTTACGTCTGTCTTCACCGTGGAAGACATTAGTAATATCCCGGACAGTTAGAGGCTTCAGGGAGTAGAATTAGATTCAATTTAGGGTTACTAGAGAAATTAAATATTGATAAATCTCCTGGGCCGGATGAGGTGTATCCACGGGTTTTGAAAGAGGTGGCTTTGGAGATTGAAGATCCATTGGTGATGATGGTCCGATAGATCTGGAGAGATTCCAGAGGATTGGAAGGTCACAAATATAATTCCACTGTTTAAGGAAGGTAGGAGACAGAAAAATTGTGGCGGCTCATCAATAGGCAGGCGAATCGCCCTCCGCTTGTAAGCCACGCGGCGGGGCAGCTGGCCAAAATTGTCCCCCGCGTTGGGAGACCACGTGATGCCCAGGGGACAGCGCATTTCTTACCTAGGTCCGGGCTGGGAGTATAAGTACAGCCTTGCAGCCTGCTCACTGAGCTCAACCCGTCTGGTTGCGTGTGTTCTTGCAGGAGCAGTGTAGCTGCCGCTACAACTGGTGACCCCGACTGGTTCAAATGTCTGAACCCATCATGAACGAGCCTGGGATCAGTGCTATAGCCGTGAAACTGCCTGAATTCTGGGTTCAGGAGCCGGAGACCTGGTTCGGCCATGTGGAGGCTCAGTTTCACCTCCACCAGGTTTCGTCCGATACGACCAAATTCTACCATGTGGTCTCTGCCCTGGACCAGGCCACCGGCAGAAACGTGCTGCACCTCGTTCAGCACCAACCCGCCGAAGACAAATACAGGTCCATCAAGCGAGTGCTTACCAGATCCCTTGGACTATCCAGACACCAGCGTGCCGCTCAGATGCTGCACCTCGACGCCCTGGGGGGACAGGTCCCCAATGGAGCTGATGGACGAGATGCTCGCGCTCATGGGTGAGCACACCAACTGCCCACTCTTCGAGTGCATTTTCCTCAACCATATGTCGGCTGCTGCTGGTCAAGGAGAGCTTCACTGACCCGAGGAAGGTCGCCCAGAAGGCCCAAGAGCTATGGGTCACACGATTCCCGGAGGGCTCAGCAGTCCAGCAGGACACGAGGCACGGGCACGACCATGCCAAGCCCACCCCTAGAACTGTGGTAGAGCATCCGGCCCCTGCAGGGGCCCCCAAGATCATAACCAAGGCCACAGCATCCACTCCATGCCTCTGCTTCTTCCACCAGCGCTGGGGAGTCAAGGCTTGAAAGTGTTGTCAGCCCTACTCGTTCCAGGGAAATGACCAGGCCGGTTGCTGTTAATGGCTGTGGCGGCTGGCCAAAGACACAGCCTCTTCTACCTGTGGGACTCAGTCAGTGGCCGGCAGTTCCTCGTTGACACTGGAGCCCAGATCAGCGTCATCCCGGCCACGGCTGTCGAGTCCAGGAACCGACCTCGTGGACCTCCCCTCTGTGCGGCCAATGCAACAGCAATCCAGACGTATGAAGACAAGACAGTCCACTTCCAGATCGGCCAACGAAATTTCGCGTGGAGGTTCACCGTCTCGTCCCTCCCGAATGCCATCCTGGGTGCAGACTTCCTCTTCACACACGGGCTTCTGGTGGACATTCAAGGTAGGTGCCTGGTGGACGCCCATACCTTCCAGGCCATTCGCCTCAATGCCTCCCATTCGGAGCAACCGCAGATGGCCATGATCAGCACGCCCAGAGACGAGTTCCAGCGAATCCTGGACAAGTTCCTGACACTCCTCAAGCCACAATTCTCCGCTGCCTCACTGCGCCATAGGGTGTTCCACCACATCCCCACCCAGGGCCCACCTGTTCACGCTAAGGCATGCCGACTCCCGCCTGACAAGCTCCAGGTGGGAAAGGAGGAGTTTTCACACCTGTTGGAACTGGGGATCATTCTGCGGTTCGACAGCCCATGGGCCTTGCTGCTCCACCTGGTCCCGAAAGCCTCTGGTGGCTGGCATCCCTGTGGAGACTCTCAACAGCTCAACAAGGCAACAATTCCTGACCATTATCCCATCCCTCACATCCAAGACTTTATGGCCAACTTGCACGGTGCGAGGGTTTTCTCCAAGGTTGACCTGGTGCGCAGATATCACCAGATCCTGGTGCACCCTGAGGACATACCCAAGACGGTCATCATCACCCCCTTTGGCTTGTTCAAATTCCTGTGCATGCTGTTCGGGCTCAAGAATACCGCTCAGATCTTCCAGCGCCTCATGGACCCTGTGGGCAGGGACTTGGATTTCGTCTTTCTCCAGGCTGGCCGATTTCAGCCTTGCCATCAACCAGTTTGGGAAAGAGTCCATGCAGTTCCTGGGCCATACCACGGCCGAAGGAGCCATGCCCGCCGCTGCGAAGGTCACTGCTATCAGGGATTTTCCACACCCGGATAGCATCAAGGGGCTGCAGGAGTTCACGGGTATGGTCAACTTGTACAACCACTTTATCCCAGAGGCTGCACGCATCATGCAGCCGCTATTCGACTTCATCGCGGCCAAGCACAAAACGCTCGCTTAGAACCCATAAGCCTGCACTGCATTTGAGGCCACCAAGGACGCCCTCGCGAAGGCCGCCATGCTCGCCCACTCACACACCGACCTGCATAAGGCACTCTCTGTCGATGCCTCTGCCACAGCCGTCGGTGCCGTCCTGGAGCAGCAGGTGAATGGACATTGGATGTCGTTGGCATTCTTCAGCCGCCTGCTCCACCTGCCAGAACACAGTATAGTGCCTTCAACCACGAGTTATCTGGCGGTGCGGCATTTCCGCTATTTTTTGGAGGGGAGGACTTTTACCATCTTCACCGACCACAAACCCCTCACCCAGGTGCTTGCGTTGGCAAAGGATCCCTGGTCGGCCCGCCAGCAGTGTCACCTCTCCTTCATGTCGGAGTTTACCACCGACATTCGGCACAAGGCGGGGAAGGACAATGTGTTTGCTGATGCACTCTTGCGACCGGCCATCTGTGCACTGACGCCCAGCCTCGACTTCGACCAGCTCGCCCGGGACCAGAACTCTGATGAGGAGACCAGGGCCATCAAGACCGCCATTATGGGCCTGCGGTTCCGAGACCTCCAGACTCTGAGTGGCGATATCTCCATGGGCACTCCACAACCAGTTCCCCAGCAGTGGCGCAGGCAGGTCTTCCGTCACATCCATGACATTTCATATCTGTCCATCAGGTCCACGGTCCAGATGGTGGCAGAACGGTTCGTATGGCATGGGCTGCGGAAGCAGATCACGCACTGGGCCAGAACATGCACCCATTGCCAGACATCCAAGGTGCACAGGCACACCAGGGTGCCTGTACAGGAGTTTGAGCACGTCTGTGAACGGTTCAGCCACATTCACGTGAACATCGTCGGGCCCTTACCCGTTTCCCAGGGCAAACGTTACCTGTTTATGATGGTGGACTGCACCACTTGCTGGCCCAAGGCGATCCCGATGCCAGACGCCTCTGCATGGTTGGGTCGCCTGGTTCAGCGTCCCGGCTCACCTCATCAGCGATCGGGGCGCCCAGTTCATATCTGCGCTCTGGGCACAGCTCGCCAACATATTGGGGATACAGCTACACTGCACCACGGCCTACCACCCGCAGGCCAATGGACTGGTCAAACATCTGCACCGCCACCTTAAGTCGGCACTCATGGCCCGCCTCACTGGTCCCGACTGGGCAGATGAACTGCCTTGGGTGCTCCTGGGCATCCGCTCCACTCCCAAGGAAGATCTGCAGGCATCAGCTGCTGAGCTGGTCTACGGTGTGCCACTGGCACTACCTGGTGAGTTCGTCAACGCACCTCACAATCCCCAGCGGACGCCGCACGAACTACTTCCTCACCTCAGGGCATGCTTGGACTCATTCGAACCCCCACCGCCACCCAGGCATGGCACCTGCCCGTCTCATGTTCCCGGCGAACTGCTTTCCGCGGAGTACATTTTCGTTCGGCAGGGCCTGACCGCGCACCTCTGCAGCAACCATACAAGGGGCCATACAGGGTTGTGCAGTTCCAGCTCCACGTTCACGCTGGACATTGGCGGCAGGCGGGAGCTGTTTACCGCGGACAGACTGAAGCCAGCACACCTTGTTCCCACTGAGCCCGTGGTCGTAGCCCAGCCCAAGAAGCGAGGCTGCCCGGCGAAAAAGAACATTGGCGCTGGTTCTGCGGGGGGCTGTGTGGTGGCTCACCACTCGGCAGGCGAACCGGCCCCGCTTGTAAGCCACGCGGCGGGGCAGCCGGCCAAAATGGTGCCATCGGGGGTATTCCTTTCCTCCCAGCACGGGGCTTAGACACCTACGTTGGGGGAACCACGTGACGCCTGGGTGGCGTCAGCGCCCTCCAGCGTGGTTCTCAGTCAGGTCCAGGCTGGGGGTATAAGTACAGCCCAGCAGCCTGCAATAAACTAATCTGCTCACTGAGCTCAACCACATCTGGTTGTGTGTGTTATTGCAGGAGCAATGTAGCCGCCACAACACAGTTGTACATTCTGGCAGAATACTATTTGGATGGGGTGAAAATTCAGACCTTGGATGTGCAAAGGGACCTGGGTGTCCTCGTGCAGGGAAACCTGAAAGTTAATGACCCGGTGGGGTTGGTAGTGAAGAATGCGATTGCTATGTTGGCATTCATTTCAAGAGGAATAGTGTATTCCATGTTGATGTTGATGAGGTGTTGATGAGGCTCTATGGGGTACTGGTGAGGCCTCATTTGGAGAACTGTGTGCAGTTTTGGGCTCCCTATCATAGAAAGAATGTGATGTTGTTGGAGAGGAGATTTACCAGGACGACTCCCGGAATTCAAGGGCTAACATATGAGGAGCGTTTGGCAGCTCTTGAGTTGTATTCATTGGAGTCTAGGAGAATGAGAGGAGATCTCATAGAGGCATTTCGTATTTTGAAAGGTTTAGGTAGGGTGGATGTGAGTAAGATGTTTCCCTTGGTGAGTGAATCGAGGACAAGGGGTCATAGTCTGAAAATGAGAGGTTATCCATATAAAACAGAGATTAGAAAGAACTTCTTAAACCAGAGGGTTGTGGATCTGTGGAACTCGCTGCCGCATACAGCAGTGGAAGCCAGATCACTGGGAGAGAGAGGGAGAGATGAAGGGGGGAGAGAGGGGAAGAGAGAGGGGCTCAAGGGGGGGGGGAGGACCTACCGTCCAGGTGGAAAACAAGGGAACCGTTGAGCATCCAGTTGGTATCAGAAGGGGTGAGGACGACGTGGAGCCTGAGGTGGTCCCATTGCTTGGAGTCTGAGTGAACATTGTTGCAGGTGAAGTTGACAGGGTCCATGGGCGACCTTTCACACTGCCACCATTGCTGGCACAGCAGGGGTTCCTGGTGAGGGAGCATCACCCCGGCAGAGAGATTCCAGATGGCACTGCCTAGGTGCCAGTCACAGGGCAGCAGGAGGCAGGGACCCCACAGCCCATCTCCAGAGGTCGAGGGAGGGGCGTGTAGGCTTACACTGGCTCGGGACAATCCTGAGGAAAGAGGCAGTGGGGCCGTGAACCCTTCCTCCCACCTCATCACCCCTCCCCACTCCTCCTCCCCCTCCTATTCCCCATCCTCCCCCTCCATTTCCTCCCCCCTCTATTCCAACCTCCCTCCTCCCTCTCATTCAATCTCCCTTCACCCTGACCTGACCCATCTTTCCTTCCCCATGCTCCCCCTGCCTCTTCCCCCTCCCATTCCTGTCCACCCCTTCCCACCCTCTCCTTCCCAGGTCCCTGACCCCTTCCCTCCACCATCCCCTACCCATCCTTGCATTTTCTCAACCTCCTCAAGTTCCCCAAAACCTGTCCCCCCCTTCCTGCCCCCATCCTCATGCTCCCCCCATCCTCCCTCTGAACCAGTCTCACTGCGCTCTCCCGTCATCCCCTCTCTGCTTCCCCTTCCCTCTCTGAAACCCTATTCCTTCTACTCCCGTCAACCTTCCCCTCCCCTCCCTTATTCTCACCTCATGGAGGGGCTGCTCAGGGGGAGGGGGTGGAAAGGAGGGAGGGCAGAGAGGAGTGAGGGGGAAAGGAGAAGGTGGAGGGAGGGGAGGTGAGGAGAGAAGGGACAGTGAAGAGAGACAGCGTAGAGGTGAGGGAGAGGGGAAGTGATGAGGGAGTCTCCTCATTCAACTCAGCCTCCATTCCCCCCTACCCACTTTGTTGACCCTTCCCCAGACCACCCTACCTGGAGACATCAGACTGAACCACAGGAGCTTCAGGACCAGCCCCATCGTTTCCTGAGATCGTCCCTCACTTGGCTCTAGACACAAAGCAAAGAGTGGGGAGTTGTGGGGGGGACGCAGTTATCGGTGTCACCCAAAGGAACCAGACGAGAAAGGGGAATGAATGAAGTGGAGGGGACCAGAGGGGGTGACAGAGACAGGGAGGGGTGTAGGGCAACGGAGAGGGTTACAGAGACAGGGAAGGGTGTAGGGGACCAGAGGAGGTTACAAAGAGAGGGAAGGTGTAGGGGACGGGAGGGGGCTACTGTGACAGGGAGGGGTGTAGGGGATTGGAGGGGGTTACGGAGACAGGGTGGGGTGTAGGGGATGGGAAGGGGTTACAGTGACAGGGTGAGGTGTAGGGGATGGAAGGGGGTTTCAGAGACAGGGAGGGGTGGAGGGGACTGACCTGCGTGTGTTCTGTCTCCCCTCTCCAGCACTGATCTGTTCCACTTCTGCTGGGTGGACACTCTCCTCTCAGCTGCAGAGGGACGGGTCGAGGAATCCCCTCACCCCTTCCGCGGTCAGGGCCTGTCCTCAACTCGTAGTCCCGGGTCCTCAAACCTTGCACAGGATCGGCGCCCACCTTGTCGGTTCCTGTGGGCGTCGATCTTAGCAGTGGGAGTGGGAAGTAGTGACTTCCTCCAGAGGAAATGGATTTCAGCAACTTCTCCCAGTCATGGGTTTACAGTTGGTCAGAGAGAGAGGGGTGGGGGGAAAGAGAGAGAGAGAGAGAAAGGGGAAGGGGAGAAAGGGGAGGGGGAGAGTGGGGAGGAAAGAGGGAGGGGAAGAGTGGGGAGGGAAGAGAGAGGGGGAGAATGGGAGAAAGAAAGGGGAAGGTGAGAGTGGGGGGGGAGAGTGGGGAGGGGAGAGTGAGGGAGGAAAGAGAGAGGGGGAGAAAGAGGGAGAGTGAGGGAAAAAGGGGAAGGAGACTGTGGGGGAGAATGAGGGGGAAAAGTGAGTGGGAGGGTGCATGTTGTGGAGATTGAGGGGTGCATGATGGGGGAGCATGGGGAGGGAGAGAAGAGGGGGCAGAGAGGAGGAGCGAGGGGGGAGGAGGGAGAGAGGAGATGGGAGGGAGGGGAGAAATAAAGGGGAGAGGATATTCACACACACACACCTTACAAGCAATGCATTTGCATAAACTACCCACATATTCCTGATGACCCACTCCTCTTCACCCCCTGCAGAGAGCACAGCAAGATCCCAGCAGTATCCAGCCGGGGTAAGGTTCAGGGTGGATGTGTGCTGTTGCAATTTCCCAAACCCTCTTCCCCCACTCCTGGACTGCCCAGCCGCTGTTAAAATCCGGGATCAGCTGGCATGTAAAGGGCGATCCCATGGGCGCTCCTTGATGGACTCACAATCAGCCCTTCAGCCTCTCTCCTCAGCCTGTTAATCAGGAGGTGCTGGAGAGGCCATCATGACTATTCTGCAGGCGTGATGAGGCCATTAATCCCCTATTTCTCCTGCTGTATGGAACATCATAGCACTCCTCTCCCCAGCCAGTTCCTCAGGGCAATGTACGGTGGGGTCTCAGACCAGCCAATCTCACCATTCAAATCTTCACCTCACTCCCAGATGCCCATCTCTGTATCCCTGGGTCAGACCACACTGGGAGCACCGTGCACAGTTCTTGGACTCCGGACCCATACCAGGAGCACCATGGACAGTTTCGGGTCTCCGAACCCCACAGTGGGAGCACCATGCACAGTCTCCGTATCCCACACTGGGAGCACCGTGCACAGTTCCCGGACTCCAGACCCACACCGGGAGCACCATGGACAGTTTTGGGTCTCCGAACCCCACACCAGGAGCACCATACACAGTTCCCGGACTCCGGACCCACACTGGGAGGACCATGCACAGTCCCCGGTCTCCGTATCCCACACTGGGAGCACCGTGCACAGTTCCTGGTCTCCGTATCCCACACCAGGAGCACCGTGCACAGTTCCCGGTCTCCGTATCCCACACCGGGAGCACCGTGCAGTTCCCGGTCTCCGTATCCCACACTGGGAGCACTGTGCACAGTTCCCGGTCTCCGTATCCCACACCGGCAGCACCGTGCACAGTTCCCGGTTTCCGTATCCCACACCGGGAGCACCGTGCACAGTCCCAAGTCTCCGTATCCCACACCAGGAGCACTGTGCACAGTTCCCGGTCTCCATATCCCACACCGGGATCACTATCATCTCTCCTTACTTTCCTCCCCTTTGCTCTTCACCTCTTCCACACAGACCGTCTGCTAATTTATCTCCCCTCTCCCATTTCAACAAAGAGCATGAACTCATATTTAAGAAAAGATGTGATGGAATTGGAGAAGGATCAGAGAAGATTTACCCAGACGATTCTTGGATTGAAGGGATTAGCACTTGAGGTATGTTTGACGGATCTTGGACTGGACTCCTTGGGGTTCAGATAAATGGGTGGAGGTGAGGGTGGGGGTGGGGGTGGGGGTGGGGGGGGGGGGAAACTCATAGAAGTATTTTGAATGTTGAAAAGCCTGGACAGAGTAGGCGTGGCAAAGTTTTTACCCATGGATGGGGCAAGAAGGCACAATTTCAGGATTGAAGAACTGGAGAGAGGTGAACCTCTGGAATCTGCCACTATGGCGACAGAGGAGGCAAGGTCGTTGGGTGTAATGAAGGCAGAGATTTTATTTTTTTATTTTTCACACTATAAACCATATTGATCAAGATACATACATTTTCCTTTTCGAATATATAGTGTTGTTTTCTCCCCCCACCTTCCCTTCTCCCCTCCCTCCCTCCCTCACCCCCCCCTCCAACTTATTTGAAGTTCAGAATATAAGATACATTAAACCCGTTAAATAATGTTGTCACTCAATAAAAATAAACTAGAAATTCCACTAAGCCAGTTCTTTTCATTATCTTCTCCTTCTGTCATT
Source organism: Narcine bancroftii (assembly GCF_036971445.1). Classification (NCBI taxonomy): domain Eukaryota; kingdom Metazoa; phylum Chordata; class Chondrichthyes; order Torpediniformes; family Narcinidae; genus Narcine; species Narcine bancroftii. The sequence continues at coordinate 181,262,804 of NC_091473.1, forward strand.
TTAGGTGGTAAATATTCCCGGTAGGTTTTCTCTATTGTGTTTCATGTATGGCTCCCAGATTTGTTCAAATATTGTAATGTTATTTCTTAAATTGTATGTTATTTTTTCTAATGGAATACATTTATTCATTTCTATATACCATTGTTGTATTCTCAAGTTATCTTCTAATTTCCAGGCTGACATAATACATTTTTTTGCTACAGCAAGGGCTATCCTAACAAATCTTTTTTGTGCTCCATCCAAATCAAGTCCAAATTCTTTGTTTTTTATATTACTTAGGAGGAAGATCTCTGGGTTTTTTGGTATATTACTTTTTGTGATTTTATTTAATATCTGGTTTAGATCTTCCCAACATTTTTTTACTTTCTCACATGTCCAGATTGCATGAATTGTTGTTCCCATTTCCTTTTTACAGCGAAAACATCTGTCAGATGCTGTTGGGTCCCATTTATTTAACTTTTGAGGTGTAATATATAGCCTGTGTATCCAGTTATATTGTATCATACGTAACCTCGTATTTATTGTATTTCTCATAGTTCCTGAGCATAACTTCTCCAATGTTTCCTTCTTTATCTTTATGTTTAGATCTTGTTCCCATTTTTGTTTAGTTTTACCATTTGTTTCCTCATTCACCTTTTCTTGTAGTTTCATAAACACGTTAGTTACAAATTTTTTGATTCTCATAGTGTCTGTAATCACATATTCAAAATTACTTCCCTCTGGTAACCTCAGACTGCTTCCTAATTTGTCCTTCAAGTAGGATTTCAGTTGAGAGGAGTCACGTGATGGAGTAGTGGCCGGTCAGGGAATTCCAGCCCTCTCCGGAAAAGTTAAAAAAAAACGCACAAAGCACAAAGGTACAAGAGTAAAAATTAAAACAAAGTAAAAATAAAGGTGAGAAGAAAATGGCAGCGAAGAGAGAAAAGTCAAAAACAACGGGAAGAAGAGAAGAAGAAAGAACGTCGGAAGAAGAAGGTGAAGGCCTTACCTGTCCGAGGAGGCCCGCCGCGGAGAGAGAAGCCCGCTCCCTCAGGTCAGTGGAAGACCCGAGCTCGGGACTACAAAAATGGCTCGAGGAGCCGAGTAAAAGTGCGCAACCGCGCATGAAAAAAAACACACTGACGGGAGGGGGGAACAGCTGTGAAGTTGATCTCCACAGCTGAGAGTGGCAGCTGCAACACAGCAACAGGAGGAGAACATAGAAAACAACGAGAACAAGAAAGAAGAGAGCAAAAAGAAAACAAGGAAACAACAGATGGTCAACCCAGAGGAAGAAGAAGAAGAAGAACAGAAAGAAATGGAAGAAGAAGAGAAAGGCAGGACAATGGATATATTTTTTTTAAAGAATATATGGAATCAGTGAAAGAATGGCAATTACAAGAATTTAATGAGATAAAAAGAAGAATTAAGAGTGCAGAAGAAAAAATGAATAAAATAGAAATGGTCATATCAGAGATAGGAAAAAGAGTGGATAATGTGGAAGAACGAGAAATAATTGTAGAAATGGAAGTTGAGGACTTAAAAGAGAAATTAGAAGAATCTAATAAAAAAGTTAAAGAGGCACATAAGCTGTTAGCTCAGAAGATAGATATAATGGAAAACTATAATAGAAGAAATAATATAAAGATAGTGGGCCTTAAGGAAGATGAAGAAGGCAAGAATATGAGAGAATTTATAAAAGATTGGATCCCCAGGGTCCTAGGAAGACCAGAATTACAGGAAGAAATGGAAATAGAGAGGGCACATAGAACTTTAGCCCCAAAACCACAGCCACAACAAAAACCAACATCCATTTTAGTAAAATTCTTAAGATATACAACAAGAGAAAATATATTGGAGAAAGCAATGAAGAAAATAAGAGAAGACAAAAAGCCACTGGAATACAAAGGTCAAAAAATTTTTTCTATCCAGACATAAGTTTTCAACTCCTGAAGAAGAGGAAGGAGTTCAATACAGCAAAAACGATCTTATGGAAAAAAGGATATAAATTTATGTTAAAGTACCTAGCGATACTTAAAATAGTTATTCCAGGGCAACAAAACAGACTATTCTCGGATCCAGAGGAAGCACGAAAATTTGCAGAACAACTACAAAACAAGCAGAGATGAAGACATGTAATGAGAGTAAAAATGACCATGAACTATATGTATGTGTGTATATGGATATATATAATATATATATATATATATATATAAAAGAGTCTGGAAAAACAACCAACTGAAAAACCTCACAAAGATAAGCGTATACAGAGCCGTTGTCATACCCACACTCCTGTTCGGCTCCGAATCATGGGTCCTCTACCGGCACCACCTACGGCTCCTAGAACGCTTCCACCAGCGTTGTCTCCGCTCCATCCTCAACATCCATTGGAGCGCTTACATCCCTAACGTCGAAGTACTCGAGATGGCAGAGGTCGACAGCATCGAGTCCACGCTGCTGAACATCCAGCTGCGCTGGATGGGTCACGTCTCCAGAATGGAGGACCATCGCCTTCCCAAGATCGTGTTATATGGCGAGCTCTCCACTGGCCACCGTGACAGAGGTGCACCAAAGAAAAGGTACAAGGACTGCCTAAAGAAATCTCTTGGTGCCTGCCACATTGACCACCGCCAGTGGGCTGATAACGCCTCAAACCGTGCATCTTGGCGCCTCACAATTTGGCGGGTAGCAACCTCCTTTGAAGAAGACCGCAGAGCCCACCTCACTGACAAAAGGCAAAGGAGGAAAAACCCAACACCCAACCCCAACCAACCAATTTTCCCCTGCAACCGCTGCAATTGTGTCTGCCTGTCCCGCAGCGGACTTGTCAGCCACAAACGAGCCTGCAGCTGACGTGGACTTTTTACCCCCTCCATAAATCTTCGTCCGCGAAGCCAAGCCAAAAAAGATATCTATATATATATATATATAGAGAGAGAGAGAGAGAGAGATGTGTATGTATATATGTGTATACATGAATGTATCCGTATTTAGAGGAAAATATATAGAGTATAGATAAGAATTAATAAGGGAATAAGGAGGGAATTAAAAGAGTGACCTTTGTTATATATGAAAATTGAAATCTTTTCCGGGGGGGGGGGGCTGGGTGGGGAGGAGTTACGGCCACTGCAAAATCAGTTGACGTTTGCGAGTGTTAGGTCTGCTTTGTTCATGAATGAGTGAGACAAACACCAGGCTGAGTCGAAATCAGGGTTCTTTGTTCTTTATTACCGGATTGTAACACTTGCGACTAACAAAGTTAGTCGGAGAATGCATTCTGCCGTTATCAGCAAAATGGTGATTTTTTATACCCTTGGATACATGCTTAGAACATCATCATATCATTACTTGTCCAATGACTAAAACTGTTGCTATCCTTTCCCTGCTAGCTTCCTGCCTCTCAATCCATCAATGTCTCTCTTATCTTGTAAGTACAAGGATGCATTTACATCTTGTTACAGCCCTGTACATTCCCATCTCATGATGTTTTACCTAACAGGAGTACAAGGACACCTCCCCTTCTTGTTACTGCCCTGTACAGGGTAACTCCCTACACATTCCCATCTCATGATGTTTTACCTTACACGAGTGAATTTGCAAATCCAAATGGAGAGGGGAGATGTGGTTGCCCGACAAGGGATAAAGGGCAGCTCAGGAGGGGGAGGGGAGAATGGGGGTTAAAGAAGTTTTAAATAGGAGAATAGGGAAAATGCTTGATGTTTTAGAAATGTTGTCTTATAAAGTGTTCAAAACAAGAAAGCAGAAATGGATAAGAAGGAAAGGTGATGATGGAGAAACGGAAAGGGAAGATAAACAAAGTATGAAATGGCTACGTTGAACTATATGACTTTAAATATTAACGGAATGCATAACCAAATCAAAAGGAAGAAACTGCTAAATTTACTGAAAAAAGAAAAAATTGATATAGCATTTGTGCAAGAAACACATTTAACTGAATTGGAGCACAAGAAATTAAAGAGAGATTGGGTAGGACATGTAACAGCAGCGTCATATAATTCAAAAGCTAGAGGAGTAGCTATATTAATCAGTAAAAATGTACCAATTAAAATAGAAGAGGAAATAATAGATCCAGCAGGGAGATATGTAATGATAAAATGTCAGATATATTCGGAGTTTTGGAATTTACTCAATGTATATTCACCTAACGAAGAAGATCAAAAGTTTATGCAAAATTTTTTTTTAAAGATAGCAGATTCGCAAGGGAACATATTAATAGGAGGGGATTTCAACCTTAATTTGGATTCAAACATGGATAAAACTGGGAAAAAAATTAACAGAAAGAACAAAGTAACCAAATTTATAATTAAATCGATGCAAGAAATGCAACTTTTGGATATATGGAGGAAACAACACCCAAAGGAAAATGAATAGTCATATTATTCGGGTAGACATAAAACATACTCAAGAATAGACCTATTTTTGTTATCAGCTCGTATGCAAGATAGAGTAAGAAAAACAGAATATAAAGCTAGAACATTATCGGACCATTCACCCCTGATATTGACAATAGAGTTAGAGAACATCCCTCCAAGAATGTATTCTTTCTTTGGCTTGGCTTCGCGGACGAAGATTTAAGGAGGGGGGTAAATGTCCACATCAGCTGCAGGCTCGTTTGTGGCTGACAAGTCCGATGCGGGACAGGCAGACACGGTTGCAGCGGTTGCAGGGGAAAATTGGTTCGTTGGGGTTGGGTGTTGGGTTTTTCCTCCTTTGCCTTTTGTCAGTGAGGTGGGCTCTGTGGTCTTCTTCAAAGGAAGTTGCTGCCCGCCAAACTGTGAGGCGCCAAGATGCACGGTTTGAGGTGATATCAGCCCACTGGCGGTGGTCAATGTGGCAGGCACCAAGAGATTTCTTTAGGCAGTCCTTGTACCTTTTCTTTGGTGCACCTCTGTCATGGTGGCCAGTGGAGAGCTCGCCATATAACACGATCTTGGGAAGGCGATGGTCCTCCATTCTGGAGACGTGACCCACCCAGCGCAGCTGGATCTTCAGCAGCGTGGACTCGATGCTGTCGACCTCTGCCATCTCGAGTACTTTGACGTTAGGGATGAAAGCGCTCCAATGAATGTTGAGGATGGAGCGGAGACAACGCTGGTGGAAGCGTTCTAGGAGCCATAGGTGATGCCGGTAGAGGACCCATGATTCGGAGCTGAACAGGAGTGTGGGTATGACAACGGCTCTGTATACGCTTATCTTTGTGAGGTTTTTCAGTTGGTTGTTTTTCCAGACTCGTTTGTGTAGTCTTCCAAAGGCGCTATTTGCCTTGGCGAGTCCGTTGTCTATCTCATTGTCGATCCTTGCATCTGATGAAATGGTGCAGCCGAGATAGGTAAACTGGTTGACTGTTTTGAGTTTTGTGTGCCCGATGGAGATGTGGGGGGGCTGGTAGTCATGGTGGGGAGCTGGCTGATGGAGGACCTAAGTTTTCTTCAGGCTGACTTCCAGGCCTGCAAGCTCACACCAAGACACAAGAGCAACTTGTCCGTGAACTACTCTTTGTAGACGATGCCGCTTTAGTTGCCCATTCAGAGCCAGCTCTTCAGCGCTTGACATCCTGTTTTGTGGAAACTGCCAAAATCTTTGGCCTGGAAGTCAGCCAAGAATGTACAGATGGAGATTAAACTCCATGCTACTTAAAAGGGAGGATTTTAGAGAATTCATTGGAACGACAAATTAAAATGTACTTTGAAATAAATACGGAATCAGTGAAAGATAAGTTTATACTATGGGAAGCAATTAAAGCGTTCATCAGAGGGCAAATAATAAGTTACGTAACCAAGATGAAGAAGGACTATAATCAGGAAACAGAGCAGTTGGAAAGGGAAATAGTAAATATAGAAAAAGAATTAGCAATGAAGGAAGATACAACTAAAAGAAGAGAATTGGCAGATAAAAAAATAAAATATGAAACACTACAAACATATAAGGTGGAGAAGAACATAATGAAGACAAAACAGAAATATTATGAACTAGGAGAAAAAACGCACAAAATTCTAGCATGGCAGCTTAAGACAGAACAAGCTAAGAAAATGGTACTGGCATCAAGGAAAAAAAACAAACAAATCACAAATAATCCAACGGAGATTAATGAAAACTTTAGAGAATTCTACGAACAATTATACTAAACTGAAAATGAAGGGAAAAAAGGCAAAATAGATGAATTTTTAACTAAAATTGAACTACCAAAATTACAAATAGAGGAACAAAATAAATTAACAGAACCATTTGAAATAGTAGAAATTCAAGAGATAATAAAAAAAACTACCAAATAATAAAACACCAGGAGAGATGGATTCCCAATAGAATTCTATAAAACATTTACAGATTTATTAATTCCTCCCCTCCTGGAAGTAATCAACCAGATTGACAAAACACAAAGCTTACCAGATTCATGTAAAACAGCAATAATTACAGTAATACCAAAGCAAGGGAAAGATCCACTCGCACCAGCATCATATAGACCAATATCATTACTTAAGACAGATTATAAGATAATAGCTAAACTATTAGCAAACAGATTAGCAGAGTATGTACCTAAAATGGTAAATCTAGACCAAACTGGATTTATTAAAAAAAGACGCACAACAGACAATATTTGTAAATTTATTAACTTAATTCATGCAGTAGAAGGGAGTAAAGCGCCAACAGTAGCAGTTGCTTTAGACGCAGAGAAGGCCTTTGACAGAGTAGAATGGAATTATTTATTCAAAGTATTGCAAAAATTCAGTTTACCAGAAAAGTATATTAATTGGATTAAAGCATTATATAAGGGGCCATTGGCTAAAGTGACAGTAAATGGATATATATCAAAGCAATTTAACTTAAGCAGGTCAACACGGCAGGGATGCCCACTATCACCTTTATTGTTCGCGTTAGCCATAGAACCACTAGCAGAACTGATAAGAACAGAAAATAAAATAAAAGGGATAAAAATAAAAGACAAGGAATATAAAATCAGTTTATTTATGGATGATGTTATAGTATACTTAACAGAACCAGAAATATCAATAAAAGAATTACATAAAAAATTGAAGGAATATGGAGAAGTGTCGGGTTACAAGATTAACGTAAATAAAAGTGAAGCAATGCCAATGAATAATGCGGATTTCTCAAAATTTAAGAAGTAATCACCATTCAGATGGCAAATGCAAGCAATAAGATACCTAGGTATACAAATAAATAAAAACCTCAGCCATCTATATAAACTCAATTATTATCCACAAATGAAAAAAATTACAGGGCGATTTAGAGCATTGGAAAGATTTACCATTAACACTAATAGGAAGGATAAACTGTATTAAAATGAACATTTTCCCAAGGATACAATACCTATTTCAGGCATTGCCAATACACTTGACAAAGAAATTCTTCAAGGAGTTAAAGAAAATAATAAGGAAAATTTTATGGAAAGGGGGGAAACCGAGGATAGCACTAGATAAATTAACAGAATGGTATAAACAAGGAGGCTTACAACTGCCAAACTTTAAAAATTATATGGAGCCGCACAATTAAGATACCTATCAGATTTTTACCAAACAAGGGAAAAGCCAGATTGGACTAGATTAGAACTAGATAAAATAGGGGAGAAGATACCTGAACACATATTATATAAATGGGATGAAAAATTGGTACAACGTAGGAGTTCTCCAGTATTACATCATCTGCTCAATATTTGGAAGAAGATTCATGTCGAAAGGAATAAAACAAATTACCAATTACCAAAACTAATACTGACGCAAAATCAGTTACTCCCTTTTACAATAACCTTTCCTTTAGAGAATGGGAGAAAAAAGGGATCGAAAGAATAGAAAATTGTTTTTCAGGAAATAGATTATTATCCTTTGAACAAATGAAAGATAAATATAATATAACTCAAGATACAGTGTTAGCATATTACCAATTGAGATCCTACTTGAAGGACAAATTAGGAAGCAGTCTGAGGTTACCAGAGGGAAGTAACTTTGAATATGTGATTCCAGATACAATGATAATCAAAAGATTTATAACAAATATGTATATTAAACTGCAAGAAAAGGAGAATGAGGAAACAAATGGTAAAACTAAACAAAAATGGGAACAAGATTTAAATATAAAAAAGGAAACATGGGAGAAGTTATGCTCTGGAACGATGAGAAATACAATAAATACAAGGTTACGTATGATACAATATAACTAGATACACAGGCTATACATTACACCTCAAAAGTTAAATAAATGGGACCCAATAGTATCTGACAGATGTTTTCGTTGTAAAAAAGAAATGGGAACAACAATTCATGCAATCTGGACATGTGAGAAAGTAGGAAAATTTTGGGAAGATCTAAACCAGATATTAAATAAAATTACAGAAAACAATACACCAAAAAACCCAGAGATCTTCCTCCTAAGTAACATAAAAAATAAAGAATTTGGACTTGATTTGGATGGTGCACAAAAAAGATTTGTTAAGATAGCTCTAGCCGTAGGAAAAAAATGTATTATGTCAACCTGGAAATTGGAAGATAATTTGAGAATACAACAATGGTATATAGAAATGAATAAATGTATTCCATTAGAAAAAATAACATATAGTTTAAGAAATAATATTGAAATATTTGAACAAATATGGGAGCCATACATGAAACACAATAGAGAAAACCTACCGGGGACATTTACCACCTAAATTAACGAAAGGAGAAGGAAATGAAAAGAATTGACTCAGTGGAATTTCTTGTTTATTTTCATTGAATGACAACATTGTTTGACTGGTTTAATGTATCTTAGATTTTGTACTTTAAATGAATGGGGAGGTAGGGAGGGTGGGATGGGAGGAGGGGGGAGAAAATGACGCTGTATATATTTGAAAAGGAAAATGTATGTATCTTAGTCAATGTGGTTTATGGTGTGAAAAATAAAAATTAAAAAAAAGTAGGATTTCAGTTGGTAGTATGTCAACCTTGTATCATCAGTTATATTATATATATCCTTCAATTGTTCAAAGGATAATAATTTATTTCCCGAAAAACAATTCTCTATTCTTTTGATCCCTTTTATCTCCCATTCTCTAAAGGAAAGGTTATCTATTGTAAAAGGGATTAGCTGATTTTGCGTCAGTATTAGTTTTGGTAGTTGGTAATTTGTTTTATTCCTTTCTACATGAATCTTCTTCCAAATGTTGAGCAGATGATGCAATACTGGAGAATTCCTACGTTGTACCAATTTTTCATCCCATTTATCTAATATATGTTCAGGTATCTTCTCCCCTATTTTATCTAGTTCTAATCTAGTCCAATCTGGCTTTTCCCTTGTTTGATAAAAATCTGAATGGTATCTTAATTGTGCGGCTCTATAATAATTTTTAAAGTTTGGTAGTTGTAAGCCTCCTTGTTTATACCATTCTATTAATTTATCTAGTGCTATCCTCGGTTTCCCCCCTTTCCATAAAAATTTCCTTATTATTTTCTTTAAATCCTTGAAAAATTTCTCTGTTAATTGTATTGGTAATGTCTGAAATAAATATTGTACCCTTGGGAAAATATTCATTTTAATACAGTTTATCCTTCCTATCAGTGTTAGTGGTAAATCTTTCCAATGCTCTAAGTCGTCCTGTAATTTTTTCATTAGTGGATAATAATTGAGTTTATATAGATGGCCGAGGTTTTATTTATTTGTATACCTAGATATCGCATTGCTTGCGTTTGCATCTGAATGGTGATTCTTTCTCAAATTTTGAGAAATCCGCATTATTCATTGGCATTGCTTCGCTTTTATTTGCGTTAATCTTGTACCCCGACACTTCTCCATATTCCTTCAATTTCCTATGTAATTCTTTTATTGATATTTCTGGTTCTACTTAGTATATTATAACGTCATCTGCAAATAGACTGATTTTATATTCCTTGTCTTTTATTTTTATCCCTTTTATTTTATTTTCTGTTCTTTTCAGTTCTGCCAGTGGTTCTATGGCTAATGCGAACAATAAAGGAGATAGTGGGCATCCCTGACTAGTTGATCTGCTTAAGTTAAATTGTTTTGATATATATCCATTTACTGTCACTTTCGCCAATGGCCCCTTATATAATGCTTTAATCCAATTAATATATTTCTCTGGTAACCTGAATTTTTGTAGTACTTTGAATAAATAATTCCATTCTACTCTGTCAAAGGCATTTAAGGCAGAGATTGATGGGTATTTGAATAGACAGGGGATCGAAGATTATGGGAGTGACAGATTTGGCGGTGCAGACTCAATGGGCCCAGTGGACAACGTCTGTTCCTATAACTTATGGACCCATCTTTCCCAACTGGGGATTTCTCCATCTCAAAAACCCTACAAAGCCCCATTAAACACCTCCACAACGATCGGAGGGAGTGAGGCTTTCAAAAGTTGCAGAGGGACCTGGATCCACTGGAAAAATTGCCAAGTGGCCGATGGAGTTTAATGCAGACAAGTGTGAGGGGCTGCATTTTGGACAGACAAACCAAGGCAGCACATATAAGTTAAACGGTCGGGCAGTGAGGAGTGCAGTAGAACAGAGGGATCTGGGAACACAGTTACAGAATTCCCTGAAAATGGTCGGGGTTGTAATGAGAGCTTTTGGCATATTAACCTTCATAAATCAAAGTAGAGTCCAGGAGCTGGGATGTTGTGGTAAAGTTGTATAAGACATTGGTGAGGCCAAATTTGGAGTATTGTGGGCAGTTTTGTTCACCGAATGACAGGAAAGATATTAATAAGATAGAAAGAGGGCAGAGAAGATTTACTGGGATGTTGCCCGGACTTTAGGAACTGAGTTACAGGGAAAGGTTAAACAGGTTCAGATGTTACCCCCTGGAGCGTAGAAGAATGAGGGGAGATTTGATGGAGGTATTTAAAATTGAGGGGGACAAACAGAGTAAACGTAGGTCAAATGCAAACCAAAGGACATGGATAAGAGTAAAAGGGGCAATGTTTCGTGGCAACTTCACACAGAGAGGGGTGGGGGATATGGAACGAGCTGAGGTGGTGAATGTGGGCTCAATTTTAACCCTCAAGAAGAACTTGGACAGGTCTATGGATGGACTGGGTGTGGGTCATTGGGATGGCAGAAAAATGGTTTTGCACAGACTAGAAGGGCTGAAGGGCCTGCTTTCTGTGCAGTCATGCCCTATGGTTCTACATCAGTGTTTCTTAACCCTTTTCTTTCCACAAACATGCCATCAGTGCTCCGTGATTAGTAAGGGGTTGTTAAGGTGGTGTGTGTGTGGGTGGAAAGAAAAAGGTTGAGAACCCCTGTTTTAATCGTCCCTCAGTGACTCGTTATGTGCACCGTTTCAGAAGGAAATGGGCCGATTATCATTTTTCTCATGCAAAATATTTCAGTCACAATTGGGTCTAGAGCAGCGATTCTCAACCTTCCCTTCCCACTCACATCCCACCTTAAGCAATCCCTTACTTAACACAGAGCCCCTAAAGTAGGATGTGAGTGGGAAGTGAAAGGTTGAGAATCACTGGTCCAGATCCTTCCTGTAACGAAATGAACACAACACCAGTTATTTGGAAAGGACAGAACCGTTATATGCCTTCATGCGCAGTTTGTCAGTCTCGTTCTCCCAAATTTGGTTTCTAAACAGCATGAATGAAGAGAGAGATCTTGGCGGGGGGGGGGTCACGTTTCAGATCCCTCACAGCTGCTATGCAGGCTGACAGGGCGGTTAAGAAGGTGGACGGTGGTATGTCAGGGGATTGAGTTCAAGAGTGGAGAGATAACACTGCAGAACTCTGTAAAACTCTGGTGAGACTGCGCTTGGCACATTGTGTACAGTTCTGATTGCCATCGTTAGAGGAAGTGGATTGGAGAACTGTTGCAGAGATTCACCAACGGTGCCTGGATTGGAGAACATGTCTTAGGAGGCAAAATCAGCAGAACTGGGGATTTTTCCCTTTAAGGACGAAGGTGACCAGGAGTTGAACCAAATAACATTGCAGCACAAAAACAGGCCCCTTCGGCCCTTCTAGTTTGTGCTGAACCATTTCTTCTGCCTTGTCCCACTGACCTGCACCCAGTCCATAGCCCTCCATACCCCTCCCAGCAATGCATGTGTCCAAACTCTTAAATTCTAAAATTGAGCCCGCATTCACCACTTCAGCTCGCTCCACACTCCCACCCCTTCCCTGTGTGAAGAAGTTCCCCCTGAACTATTCCCCTTTCACCCTTAACCCACGACCTCTGGTTTGTATCTCACCCACCCTCAGTGGAAAAAGCCTACCTACATTTACTCTCACTCTCCCCCTCATCATTTTAAATATCAAATCTCCCCTCATTCTTCTACGCTCCAGGGAATAAAGTCCGAACCTGCTTAACCATTCCCTGTAACTCGGTTCCTGAAGTCCGAGCAACATCGTAGTAAATCTTCTCTACCTTTTCTATCTTATTGACCAAAACTGCAGACAATTCTCCAAATTTGGCCTCACCAATGTATTGTACAATTTTTCAATAACATCCCAACTCCTGGACTGAATACTTTGATTTATGAAGGCCAATGTGCCAAAGGCTATCGTTACAACCCTATCCACCTGTGACGCCACTTTCAGGGAATTCTGTATCTGTGTTCCCAGATCCCTCTGTTCTACTGCACTCCTCAGTGCCCGACTGTTTACTGTGTACGCCCTGCCTTGGTTTGTCCTTCCGAAATGCAGCCCCTCACATTTGTCTTCATTAAACTCCATCTGAGTTATACGAGGGGCCGAGAGAGGGGACAGCACCTTTTTTCCCTGGTCCACAGGAACAAACACCAGAGGACATCTGTAGAAGGTGAGGGGAGTAAAGTTTAGGAGAAACACATTTTTTTGACAGTGGTGGGGCCTGGAATGCATTGCCGGGGGTGGGGGTGGAGGTGGAGGGTGAAACATTAAGGGAGATTTAAAGAATCTTAGACAGGGACAAAGATGGAAGAGAAATTGAGGGTTGTGGATGTGGGGGGAGGGAAGGGGGAGATTGTGGAGTAGGTTAATATGGGTCAGCACAACATCGTGGGCCGAAGGGCCTGGACTGCTGAAATCTTCTAATGCTGATCACCACCTTCTGCACCAGCACTGCCAGTTACAAGGGCAAACAATGGACTTGAATCCTGTTAACTTATTGGCCTTAGTCCCCTGACTATATCACTTTATCCCCCTTCCCCAGACTTGACATCCCCCAAAAGGAAACTGATTTGATGTGGGACCCTTTCTGATCTTCATGGCACAGTACAGAAATTCATCCCTGTCACCACCCCAACGTCCAGTCTCCTACACCCCTCCCTGTCTCTTTCACCCCACCCTCCAGCCCCCTATATCCCTCCCTATCTCTGTCATGCCACCCTCCAGTCCCCGACACCACTCCAAGACCCTACTCCCCTCCGGTCCCCTACAACCCTCCCCGTTTCTGTAACCCCCCCCATTCTCCGGTCCCCTACACCCCTCCACATCTCTGTCACCCCCCACCCTCCAGTCCCCAACACCCATTCCTGTCTCTTTCACCCCACCCTGCAGCCCCCTATACCCCTCCCTATCTGTCATGCCGCCCTCCAGTCCCCGACACCACTCCAAGCCCCTACTCCCCTCCAGTCCCCTACAACCCTCCCCGTTTCTGTAACACCCTCCAGTCCCCTACACCCCTCCCTGTCTCTGTAAATCCCCCCACTCACCTGTCCCCTACACTCTTCCCTGTCTCTGTAAACCTCCCCACTTTCCGGTCCCCTACACCCCTCCCCGTCACTGTCACCCCACCCTCCAGTCCCCTACACCCCTCCCCGTCTCTGTCACCCCACCCTCCAGTCCCCTACACCCCTCCCCGTCTCTGTCACCCCACCCTCCAGTCCCCTACACCCCTCCCCGTCTCTGTCACCCCACCCTCCAGTCCCCTACACCCCTCCCCGTCTCTGTCACCCCACCCTCCAGTCCCCTACACCCCTCCCCGTCTCTGTCACCCCACCCTCCAGTCCCCTACACCCCTCCCCGTCTCTGTCACCCCACCCTCCAGTCCCCTACACCCCTCCCCGTCTCTGTCACCCCACCCTCCAGTCCCCTACACCCCTCCCCGTCTCTGTCACCCCACCCTCCAGTCCCCTACACCCCTCCCCGTCTCTGTCACCCCACCCTCCAGTCCCCTACACCCCTCCCCGTCTCTGTCACCCCACCCTCCAGTCCCCTACACCCCTCCCCGTCTCTGTCACCCCACCCTCCAGTCCCCTACACCCCTCCCCGTCTCTGTCACCCCACCCTCCAGTCCCCTACACCCCTCCCCGTCTCTGTCACCCCACCCTCCAGTCCCCTACACCCCTCCCCGTCTCTGTCACCCCACCCTCCAGTCCCCTA